>NC_043960.1:47656952-47675046 GCF_902148855.1 Sphaeramia orbicularis | reverse complement strand
CTGTTTACCCACTTCCTTTATGATCCCACATGGGTGGGGAAAAAAAGAGGAAAAGAAAGATGGGGGAAACATAAGGTACTTTTTTTTTGTTTTTGCACAAGACTTATTGTTTCTTTTGGCACTTGCAAGAGTAATTTTACAGAGCCTGGGAAGGGACATGCAAAAAATAAAGATTACACTGCGTTATAACACAAAGTATTGCGTTATAACGCAATAGTTATTGCGTTATAACGCAATCATATATGCTCTCTTGCTTGAGATCCATACATAATATGTTGTGGTCCAGTTTGGGTCCGACCGTGCCAGGTCTGACATGCCCCCTGTCCTGTGTAGTATGACCGTAACGCTTTCATTATTTGTCTGATCGGAAAAATTCCAGCGGTTTCTGAATGAAATTCGTATTTGCCCAGCTCCACGGTTGTGGGCGGCTTCATGGATACAGGTGGATGTGCGCTGAGTGTGAATGGTCTACGCATGAGAAAGGAGGATGTGTGCATTTATAAAATCCTTTATACTCCTGAGCCTAAAATGGTCCACCTGGACTTGTGTTCTTATTTTGACCATAAAAAGGTCAGAAAATATGCTTTGAGTCCTTTTGTCAGTTTTTGCAGAACACTTCGAACATTCAATATAGCAGTCACTGTTTGTTTTAATACTGTATAACAGTTTAAAATGACGAAAAACACAAAAACGAATTTGTTTTTGTTTTGTTTTTTTTAGTTTTAGCAGAGGAAAAACACTGAAATTACTCATGGATACAAGATTTGAATGTTAAATATGAACTTTGAAAGTATAAAAAGTATTTACAAGAAACTGTGTGAGTATTTGCCTTTTACTCTGCAAAAAACAGGGTAAAAGTGCAAACTATACAGGTGTTTTGCCCCCACACAGGGCCTTTGTCCCTTCTGTGGCTGCAGAGTGCCTTCATGTCCATGGTTCTGTCTGAAATACTTCTGTCAGTTCACAGGTCTCACACTTCCAGGCAGTGCTCCTAAGGCACTTTGCACATGGGAGATAGTCTCTTCACACCAAAAGTCAGTCATCCTGGGGATGCGTTGACTGTCTGTGGTATTTGGACTGATCATCATCAGGCTCGGCCTCCATCCTGCATCTGTGATGTGGAGCGTCTTCAGTATCTGCTCGTATCACCAGAGCCCTGCGCATCACCGTGGCTTCTCCCTCTTCATCCTTGAATGTAACTTCTGGTGGGCACAAAGAACAATGTATTACACAAACAAGAAAAGGTAAAATTGCACTACTGAGGAAAAAAAAAGTCACTGAACATCAGCATATGTGCTCTTATTTTGTAGAGCGTCATGCGCACTTTTGCGCACAGAAATTACTACATATAACGCAGAAACTATTGTGTTATAACGCAAAAGTATTGCGTTATAACGCAAAAACTATTGTATTATAACGCAATACTTTTGAACATTGTGTTATAACACAATAATTTTTTTTTTCTTCATGGCCCTTCCCGGGCTCCATATCATTTGACCTATATGGAGCTGTAATTTCTCAGGACAAATGTTTCCCCTGATAATGTCAGAGTGTTGTGTTAATACTGCAGTTGAGAAAAAAATATTATGAATAATTTTTTGCCTATAACAGTTTTGCACATTGTCTGCACCTTAGACACAAACCAATTTTATGTACAGACATTGTTTGGACAGGCAATTGCTTTGAGACAGCAAGGGAAGCTGAACTTCCCTAATACTTCAGTAAATTAATGGGCAGAATTGCACTATTGAATTTACAATGACTGACAACGATGTTGAGCATCCTGGCATCGGATAACATTGGAGCTCAGTTCCATGCTGATATCAGTGGAAGAGAGGTCATTTGCCAAAGTGCCATGACTACATCAGCTGAAGAGAAAAAGGATCAAGTCATACACCTGCAAGCAGTGGCAAGCACAGACCTTTTGGGGGGCAGGTGCTCGTTTGAAAAAATAAGGGCACTTTGTGATCAGTCAGTCACTGTGTTTTTATTTCTCTGGAATAAACACACTTGTGAAGGTTGGTGCAAGTTAGGCAGCTACAATGATAGATCAGTGTATTGGTTGCAAAATAAGAAAATTGTGTTTTTTTCCCCGTCAGGACAAAAGAAGTGTACGTCTCTATTTGAATTGAGGAGTGAAGAGTGCAGCAGTACCACTCTCTAAAGCAGAGTCCTCCTCTGTGCCATGTCTTTAAAGATTCTGATGACCTTACTGTGATTTATGTGGATGTCTGGATGAGCTGCTTCCCTGTTGAGCTGCCTAGAATTGAATTATAGTAGTTTTAATAATAGCCTATTTTTTTCAAGTTTTGATAATAGTCTATTAAGGTAAATAAAAGATTACTGCAAGTTTTGTAACATAGAATAACTTATGGTTGTACAAAATATATCATTAGCTATAAATAGTAGGCCTGTAACGGTACACGTACCGAACCGAACCGTTTCGGTACACACCTGTTCGGTTCGGTACACAGCTGTACCGAAACGGCACAGTATGTTGAGAAAAAGAAAAAGGAACAAAAGACGTCGTTCAATGCGGAACTTCAAATCCGCGCAAGTTTCACACGGACATATGGAAGGACGCACACATTAACCCAAATATGAAATAGCAGCTGATATAAGGTTAAAAAAAAAACAACAAATATGATGTGAACCTGGAAGGAAGAGACTGAAGACCCTCCATCATCATTACAGTCCAGTTTGGATCAGTTCAGGTCCCAGTGAAAGACAACGAGGAAAGAGAACATTAATAAGACAGACGTTTGTTTGGCCCCTATAAACTACGGTAGTTCTAAAACACTGACACTGTCTGTCTGTCTATCACGCACGCTGTATAATAGAGGAATAAATAGAACGTTGAACGTATGTAAAGTTTCACTTCGTTTCACGGAAAGCGTCGTTACTTAGTTATGGACTGCACCCCCAGGTATATACATGCGGCCACCCCCCCACCCCCCCACCCACCCAGCTTCCGACAAAAAAACAACAAACAAAAAAAAAAAAAACGTGCACACAGGCACAAAAACACAGTGTGTTCTCTGTCCTAAAATGAATCATTTGGTTCATTGGTGTCAATGTTTCTCTTCAGTTTGTTTTAACAGAATACCAGTTTGTCCTCTTGTTATGTTGCACTTCATGTGGAATTTTTTTGTTGTATTTTGATGCAGAATGTGAACTGACAGAACTGTGATTAGATTTTTCTTGTTTGTTTCAAACTACTTTCACGGGAAAAGTGCAATACTAAGTTTTAAAATCGTTAGTAATATAATAATTTATTTTATTTTCTATTTGATTTGTCGCAGCAGATTAATTATTCCTGTTTTTCTATATCTATTGTCTCCAAAACTGGGGAGAAAATGTTAAAAATTCATAAATGCATTAATAGACTTTTGAGGGGTTTTCTTTCTTCCGTACCAAACGAAAAAAAACCGAACCGTGGCTTTGAAAACCGAAAACGTACCGAACAGAAAATTTTGTGTACCGTTACAGGCCTAATAAATAGGGATGAGCCAGACACTAGCTGAACAAGTATCTGGTACAGATAATGCACTTTCGAGGAGTATTATGAGTCAATATCTGTGCTTGTGATGAATGAAATCCTCATTAGCTGTCTGTATCCTACTGTATAGCTTCATGCCTGATTTAATATTGCAAAACCACTTTTTGTTATAAAAATAAATGTGGGACCAGCTTTTAAGATGGAACAATTCAATTTTAAATCTGAGTTAAAAGGCCCTCGACAGTTAACATGACTCTGGTCTTAACTCTGACCTTTATCTTCATCTTCTTCTTCCTCTCCCTCCTTGCTGGTGGTGGTATAATTTTATCCATTAGAGCAGAGAGCTGCTCCCCTGGGCTGCCTGCTGGAGCTCCCTTTCTTTTTCTCTCCTAATCCTCTCCTTTCTAGGCATTATGCTGCATTTGGTAAATAAAAAGAGACCAACAGTATGAATAAGACTCCTTGGTTACATTACAACAACTTTTCAACTCAACTTTTCTTTTCTTCTTTTCCTTTTTTTTTTTTTTTTTTTTTTTTTTTTACATGTAATTAGGAATTGCCTGTTGTCATTTAAATAAAATTACTGCAAGTGTTAATTATGTAGCCTAATGTAAACCAATACAATACTAAATATTCAGCTCAAATACTGATAGATTCACATGCTGTGATGGACAACTACTGACATTAGTGTGGTCATCACATCATGTCATATTGATTTGGGCTAGCGTCTAGCTTGTTAAGCTATCTTATTGTGGGCTGTCGGCTAATGTATGATCAGCTGTTGTGTGCTGTATGAGACTGGCTACTTCACAACAGAGAGTTTAAATGCAAGTTATGTTTGGCAACTGAGGTTTAAGAAGCAAACAACACTCGACTCGATTCATTATGTATGTTACCTGGCTGTTGGGACAGGGGAGGCGGAGTGTGAGGGGAACGCGTCACATCTGTGGAGACTGTGTGGGGAGGAGGGGGCGGGGGGGAATAATTGGGGCATTATTACACGCTTTTAATCGTCCAGTATTTATAGATGATTATGTTGGAATGAGCCACAAACACTCTTAAAAACAAAACAAAACAAAACAAAAACTAACTTTCAAAAGGGCACATGCTTGGTCCAGACGGCAAGGGGCAGGTGCTAGAGCACCACCTTGTTAATACTGATTTTAATACTGACCATAAGTCTTCCATTAGACACCTATGATAGCTCTTCAGTTTTCATTCTCTTTCTAATCACAGGCCTAGATAGGAATATTTATTCTCAGTCAGATTCTCAATTCTGCATGTTTCCTAAGCTACTTTGTCTCTAACGATACCACATGATACAGCATAACCCAACTCCCTAAGACTTCCCAGGACAACTCCAAGGTCTTGCATTCTTTTTGTTTGTATCTTATTTTCTTTCTTCTGCTTAGCAACAGCATCATACATCATATTAACCAATCACATTTAAGCTTAGCACAGGCTACTATAAGTTAGACTGACTTCCTGGACAGGTCAGAACTGACTTCTGAGAGAGGCAAAGCTTCGTTTGTCAGTTTCTCACTTGTGCATAATAAAGGAAGGCCTGACTGACAACCAATCCATTCTCCACAAATTTCTTTGTCGTTTACGCCTCCACGACAACCTAGTGTCTACCTGTGCACGCCACTGCCTGCAAGTGTGTATTGCTGTGGTTTTAAGATATAGATGAAGCATAACAGTCAAGCATTCCTTTTATTTTTGATTGCTTTGCTATTACACGACAAGTTTTATGTTGGAGCCGTAAGATGAGCTTCCCCTGTTTTAAAGACCAGCAGCCGCCACTGAAATTATTTGTTTTATATGGTGATATATGTCATCTGTAGACAATGTAGGGCTGAACAATTAACACTAATTGAGATGTATTTCTAAAATCATAATGTCCATGTTTTCTGATGGAGGCAAAATCTGGCCCACACCATGGTAGTGAGTTTGTGGTGTTACAGGGCTTCCTCAGCCTCTGCTTATATTGCATAGATGTTTGTTTGAGTATGTTTGCTTTGTAGAGACGGTGGTGAATCAATGGGGGGAATCTCTTGAGCACCACAATATGTATTAGAATGATGTGAAATATGCTTTACCCTCATCAGAAAATGTGCCCATTGTGATTTCAGCAATACTGTATATTTCAATTAATTGTTGCCACCCTAACTTTTGTGTACTTAAAACTGTACTGACTCAAAGTGTTGAACCAAACAAATTTAACCAAATGATTTAAAAGTTCTTGTACTGAATTAAATATTGAAGGCAATTATATTAATTGAATTGAATTGAATTGAATTGAATTGAATTGAATTGAATGAGCAGTTATGTGATTGTGAAGTTGTTCATGTAGTGCAAGGACACTTGAGCACTATGTTGATGCAGAGTATGATCTAATGATAATTTTATCAATCTATTGTTTGTAATAAAATATTTTAGTCAATAAAGTCCAACTCAGCAGCAACAAGCTGTCCTGTAACAAGCATCACTTCTCTCTATTTAGACCAATGGAGCAATAATTTAATATTGAACCACCTGAACACTTATTAGAGGCTCCAAATGAAAAAAAAAAAAAAATAGACCACCATGACCCCTGGCAAACAATTATTATTTTAGTATTTTAGAGAGGTGAAAAAAAAACTACGACAGAGGGAAGCGCACTGCAATGTAGTGGCCCTAAGTGGTATTGCATTTAAGGAATTCACTGCAAATAATTTTGACTTACTCTTACAATGCAATATTATATTATATTATATTATGTTATATTATATTATATTATATTATATTATATTATATTATATTATATTATATTATATTATACATAATATATATGACAAAATTCTTGCAATTGGTGTCATTTATAGAAGATGAATATGGGTACTTTATGTAAGTTTTAGAGATGTAGGCACTGAAATAGAGTTTTACAACAATACAAAGATTTCTGTTTTTTTCACTGTGTAAATTATGTAAAAAAAAAAAAAAAAAAAAACTTCCTTCTTCTAAAGTATTCCAGAGAAGTGTAAAAAATCACTGATGGCGTCACTTCTTGCGTCGCCTCATTATAGATGAATGACATTTTTCTGTATTGAGGAAGTGACTCGACAGAGGAATAATAGCAGCGCTCAGACCAGACCAGCCTGAGGAGAGCATATGTCCGTCTGTCCCTCTGTCTGTCCGCCTGTCTAATGAATAACCCCCCTCCTTCTTGCCGGTGCTGATGACAGGTTGATACGGACCGGGACACCATCAGTTGCTCAGGATGCGTTTAAGTGCTGCTGTTTTTCTGATCAGCTGATCAGAGGATCCGTCCAGAGAAGAAACGCAGACAGAACAAGCTGGTGGACGTTTGGATTTATTTATTATTTTATTTTATTTTTTTTCGTGGCAGGTTATTTCCAGAACAAAGATAATTTAGTATTAACTGGAGTTCTATGGGCTGCTCAGCTGTTACTTATATTCATTTGCCTTTCTGGAAGGTGTTCATCAATAAGACATAACCATCTAAGCCTCCAGCTCTTGCAGATGGTAAAGGTGGGTGAAGACAACTCCAAAGTACTCTGTTTGTTTGTTTGTTTGTTTGTTTGTTTGTTTGTTTGTTCAGAGTGTTACTTTTCTGCAAAATGTTTTTGTTTTGTTTTGTTTTTAAAAAAGGAAATAGCTAGTACCGTATAGGGTTTGTAGCATCCAAAACAGAATCACTGGAGTTTGAAATGTATCAATACACTGCAGTCTGATCAGACACTGAATTTTTGTATTGATTTTTTTAGAACAGAAAAAGGGAAAAGGCTTATTGTGGTGCCATGCTTCATTAAAGCTCCCCTCCAGGGTCCTGGTACATGTATACCATAAAAAACATGCAGTCGCTAAATGTTAAACATTAAATATAACATGAATGGGTCCAACAGAAATATTCATGTCCAACAGCCTGCATTTGTATTTTTTATTGCATGAATGGAGCTTTTTGCTGATTATGTAACAGTTCTGCTGTACAATTCTATGTAGGAATGGTGAGTGGTGTTAGAGAAGCTTAATTTGTGTTTGAAGGCAAATCAGCAGTTGCTCTATGTAAGGAGGCAAATATTTAAGGTGAATAAGATTATTATTACCCTGATTATTACATTTTATTCTCCTTTATTGAGTCTGTCCTCATCCTGTGTTTTGCTGCCTTGGATTTGTTAAACTGTACAATGTGAGAGTAATCTCAAAGTCTTATATTATATTATATTATATTATATTATATTATATTATATTATATTATATTATATTATATTAGTAAATTAGACAAAATATGGCCTTATTTCAGACGTAGAACATGGGATTTACATGAGTTCTGGTATATGTTTCTATTGGTGGAAAATCTAAACCTCATGCAGGGAATGAAGAGTTTGTAGGTGGTTAATATTGACCTACTTCCACAAGTCTTGATGCCATCTGACACACACAAAATTATTGTTATGGTATTATTTAATAAGAATCCTGACAGCAAACCTAGGGTCACATGCTCATTCAGTTTCCAAATTAATAATGGACAAGACTCAGCTGTAAAATATGTGACAAGTAAAACAATGTAAGAGGTATGTAACAAGACAAGAGAAATGTGACAGATGCAAAAAAGATTTGTCAGATCACTTAGATGATGTAGCATGATGATAATGACATAAGCAACACAAACAACAAACAATGTGAAACAAGATGGAAAAACAACATACTAGTACCATACTAGTTAGGATTATTGTAACCCTAACCTTGACCAGTCTCATCATCTGTCATCTATTGTCATTGCCATCAGGAACTCACAAAGACAAATCCAGAGAGTTTGTCCAAATGGCTGATATCAGATGGTTGAATGGTTGTAAAAACATAACTTCCTCTTTGGTTATTGTGAACTTAAAGTGTTTGATTGATCACTGTCCCTGTGGTTCTGTAGATGAGCTGGGCCACTGGTACACAATGTGTTGCAAAGGGAGGCCACAGGAAGCCCAAATCTGGAGAATTGGCTTATCACAAAGGGGACATCATCACTATTATCGACACAAGCACAGTATGTACAGCAACTTTTAAAGAAGACACACATTTGCTTGGCACAAAGCAAATAATGTCCACTGTCTGATACATCTTGTTTCATTCTATTTCAGAAAAAAGGCTATTACAAAGCCCGACACAATGGCACAGGAGAGGAAGGTCTCATCAACTCCAACAGTGTACGTGAACGAGAGGCGCTGCGAGTTGACTCCAGCCTCAGCCTCATGCCGTAGGTTTCCCCTTTCTTCACAATCAACAGAAAAAGATGGATTTGGTGTCAGCAGAGAAGTCATGGAGAAGCAGGACTGAGCTCAAACAAACAAACAAATGGCCAGTATTGTGACCAGGACATGAACACTGGTTTCTAATATTAGCTGCAGTGTCTTGGCTGAACTTTAAAACACATCATGTGACCACATAGCATGGGATAATTTTGGATGCGCAACAAATATTGTCATAAGATTATTGTCTTAACTTCCTTTTTTGGTGCAATAACTTAACCTTCCCTGCCCTGTTAAAATTGAAAATGTGATGCTTTCATACTGCAGCCCAGATATTAGTAAAAACAAAAACAAACAAACAAACAAACAAAAAAATTCCAACTGAACTGGGTAAAAACCAAACCAAAATGAAGCTAAAAACTAAACAAACAAACAAATTCTGTAGCTAACTAACCCAAGTAGTGTCTGTTTTGGGTCATTTTAGCCAGTCCCCAAGTAGGAGGGTTGAAACTGGGACATTATGCAAACAAGAATTGACAGAGTATAGTTAATTTGTAGTTCTCAACCATATTTAGGGGGTTTTTATACTCACTTTTTATCTCTCCCACAATGTTATTCCTCTCTCCTACATCCTTCATTACAATTATATGCACATTACAGTTATGCCAATTTGGTGATGGTCATTTAGCAACTTCTAGCAGCTTTTAGGAAAGACAACAGATACTTTACTCACTGAGGAGTTTCTTTGTCACTGAATCTATGTTTTCTCTCCTTAGCTGGTTTCATGGGAAGATTTCGGGTCCAGAAGCAGTTTATAAGTTGCAGCCTCCTGAGGACGGCCTTTTCCTAGTGCGAGAGTCCATCCGTCATCCTGGCGACTACGTCCTGTGTATCAGCATCTGCAGAGAGGTCATCCACTACCGGGTCATTTATCAGGACAATAAACTGACCATCGACAACACACAGTATTTCTTCAACCTCATCGACATGATCGAGGTGAGACACCAGGATGGAAAGGAACACATTGATCGTGGAGACTTAAAATGAGTTGTGCCTGTTTGTCAACTGTACACTGCAAGAACACAGAAGACACATTATCAAGGCATAGATTGTCTTGTGTGAGGTCCATACATTTTACTTGACGAGATTGGGTCATAGTTTGCTAAACCCACTTTTAGTCTTCAGACATTAGTCTTTGGTACATTTATTTGTGTATTTGGGGACCCTAATAGTTCAAAAAGTTTGAATTTGAACCCTTCAGGTGCTGCAAAGGTATCTTTATATTCATTCCAGCAATAATTGAGTGGCTTTCTTCAACCAGTTTCAATTTCTTCTTGATATGTTTCGTTTATAACTAGTTATGTCACGACATTTGCACATGTAAGGTCAGGACTTCCAGTGAACATTTCTCAGAGTACACCATAATGTTTGTCAGCAGCAGCGATTGTAGTCCATACTGAAAATACATCCAAACTTTGAGCCAATTACCTAAAATGTTCAGTTGATGGTTAATGTTAATGAACACAAGTGGCTGAAAAGGACAGAGCAGCACAGCCAACAACGTGGAGGGGGTGGGGGATGAAGTGGCTCACTTGAATTTAAAGGGCCAGCACTCAAAATTACCTTTCTCGTGTCATTAGTCAGAAATAGGGTTGAAGATGGAACTGCAGAGTTGAATTAATGAAGAATTCAAACCCAAGCATAGCATTTACAGTTTATGTAGACCACAGAGAAATGTTTTAAAATGCATAATTCCATTTCAAAAAAGCAAAATTATCACTCCTTTAAAGTAGAATTAAAGTCTACTGAAAAGCCATAATGGACCATAAAACTAAAAAAGTAAAGCAACTTGTACTTATCAGAAAAAATGGCAACACCGCCATTTAACCTCTTGAGATCTGGGAAAGTATGCTTTTTTTACATTAAATCATTTCTTGATTGGAAACAGCATGCAAGGTTTTTTTTTTTTTTTTTTTAGATACATGTTTTTTTTTTATATAAACATGAAAACTCTTGTCCCCTACAAAGAACAAACATGCATTGCTGGGTCTCAGGAGGTTAAGACAGACCAAAATGTGGTTCCAAACACAAATGCACTAATTACAAAATTCTTGCCCGATATGAAGATTTTTGATTTAGGACTATTTTTGCAGATAGTTGATATTAATACTAATATTACTTTTGTCTTTATATTGTTTTTTTGGTTATTTATCCCCGCTTAACAAAGAAATCTACCTTTAAATAGAAAAAAAAAAAGTCCCATCAGCTACATCAGTTGTCATTGCACCAGTGGCAGTGGGCTTTTGATGAGTTGTATTGCATCTATTTGTATCATTGAATATATGTTGATTCAAACACATGATGAATTGGCATTGTTTTTTTGTTTTGGTTTTTTTTTTAAAAGAGGAATTAATGCAAATAAAAACAAACAGAAAATAGCATATGTTCGAGCATTGGCAGTCAGACAAATTTCTATATTGGTTTCAGTGTCAGTCCAGAATTTCACAATCTACATATTTAGCTATTTGTTTATTTGTTAACCTTTGTTAATAACACCAGTTAGTTTCCAGTCTTTGTGCAGCTGATTCCATGCATAAGGTGCAGAGTAAACAAAACCCCTTTTCTCAGTTCTGTACAGGCGTATGGAACAGAAAGCAACAAATGATCATTGCACAGAGAGAATAAATATCAGAATTTCTCTTCACAATTAATCAACAAATGTAGACAGGCAAGAGGCCTGTACCAATGGCTGATCCTTCTGGTGGTCAGAGCAGGCCATCCTACCCAGAGTAGAAGTCACAGTGGTGTGTCTACACTTTACACTTAGTAATGAACCTCAGAGAAGCATGGGAAACACTGTCAACTATTAAAAGACATTGAGCAGAGCAAGGTTATAATAGTTTGGATTTTTAATTATAGTTTAGTTTTAATTAGTTTTGACTTTTTTTTCTCTTATTCAGTTAGTTTTAATTAGTTTTTAGAGCAGGTTTGTTAGTTTTTATTAGTTATCGTTTTTTTCTGAATGCTTAGTTTTAGTTTAGTTTAGTTTAGTTTTGGTATTAGTTTTAGTTATTTCATATATTTTATCTTCCTCATCATCCTATTCAAAGAAATTAGTGAGGCGTGGATATGGGTTACCCTGGACACTTTATTTGGGGGTCGGGTTAGGGCGGCTCATGGACTGAGCAGAGACACAATGTACTGTACAATGTATAAATTCCCTATAGCAGGTTGAGGGGGGGTGCAATCCATACACAACGTCACTGACGTGAAACAATGCGAAGATGTGCAAAGCATGAGAGGAGATGCACAAAGCAGCCAGCAGTTAAACCAGATAGAAACATATATAACCAGCTAACCAGCAGTTAAAGCAGATAGGAACCTATTATAAACCAGCTAACCAGCAGTTAAAGCAGATAGGAACATATTATAAACCAGCTAATCAGCAGTTAAAGCAGATAGGAACCTATTATAAACCAGCTAACCAGGAGTTAAAGCAGATAGGAACCTATTACAAACCAGCTAACCAGCAGTTAAAGCAGATAGGAACCTATTACAAACCAGCTAACCAGCAGTTAAAGCAGATAGGAACATATACAAACCACTTATAAACATATATAACCCAGTTCCTCATCAGTAAACCACACCTTAGCAGATCTCTCATCTCTTAATCATCTCCAGTTCCATTATTAGCCAACTTTGCTTCAGTTCAGTTCAGCTAGCTGTAGCTAGTAACATCAAACGTTTTTTTTAACATTCTAACAGGTTCCATACCTCTGTAATTGGATTAGTTTTCATCCTCCTCTTTTCTCCTCTTCTAAACTGTGCAGTTCAGGGCTTGGAAGGCCTTTTCATGGTGATAAACTCTCCAGTTTTAACCTGGATGCTAGTTCAACACTGACTCTGTCCTTTAGCTCTGCTCTGTCTCTGTCACTCACGCGCACACACACTGTACGCCAAAAAAAAAAAAAAAAAAAAAACCCCGACCCATGTATCACTAAAGTAAATCCCAGACAGGACTGTGCTGCTGTGTCCCAGCTTTAGTCTGTATGTTACAGGTAGAGTGGGGACCAGAAGACGACTGGAAACCACCAGTGACCAGACATGACAGACTGTGAAGTGTCGTATGGTGTCACCAGCTAAAACTGCTGGAGCGAAATAAATTAATTTCATATCAATCCGACATTGACAAAGACGAAAACGAAGGGAATTGTATCCATAATTTTTATACGTTTTAGTTAGTTTTGTAAGCTCACGATACAGTTTCAGTTAGTTATCGTTTTTTTCTTTTAATTAGAGTTTTTATTAATTTCAGTTAACGAAAATGTTTTTTCAATTTTAGTTTTCGTCATTTCGTTCGTTTTCGTTAACGATAATAACCTTGGAGCAGAGGTATTCTTTTACAAACGATCTCTGTAATCCAACACATAAAAAGTTGCAGCAACAAACCACTTTTTTGTTTTAGAGGAAAAACCCAATTTGTTTATATCCCTGGAAGTGAGCTGTAAATACAACAAAAAACACATCCTCACTAGAATGTCAGTATTATGTGAGGCTGAAATGGCTGATGTTGTTTGCCCTAGATGCCCTGCTCCCTGCTTTTTGTCAAACTGAACACCCACCAGCTGAACTCACAGTGGTGTAAAAATAAACACATCATGAGCCAGATGTAAAATTGATGAGCAGCTCTCTTCTGGTTTATCTGCACTTTAGTGTGTGACAGTGTGAAGATGCCCTGAAAGCTTGAAACTGCTGTGAGCTTTGGAAACATACCAGGCCAGTTCACACACATCAGCATCTTATCAGACCAACACAGACATCCTGAGGCCTGACTCACACCAGTCGACCCAATCCTATGACGACACACAGCGCGAGTTTTGGTATATTTGGGCTGAGTTGCTGCATCTGTGTCATAGTGATTCAGAGGCTACAATTAAATTCAGATGAGTTTCATTTGAAAACAGAAGAGGTGATAGACAAGCCTTGTGTAGCACTGTGTAGCCCTGTGTACACTCATTTGTGTGGTGTATTCATACTTCCTTGGTCATTCACAGCTTTAACCACAACTACTAAAAGGTACTTCCAGAAATTTATGGGTCTTTTCTGGTGACGTTGTTTCAAAATGTCCCAGTAATTGTTCTATTAAAAGTTAAATAAAATCTGAGTTAAAAATTTGCCAAAGGCAGTAGTGATGTGTATTTAAATTTTTTACTCAGGTAGAAAATTTAGATACTTGTACTTTATTCTTTATTCTCCATTTTCGGTGGGTTTTTATTTCTATTCCACTACATCTCAGAAGTAAATATTGTTCTTTTCACTCTACTACATTTGTCTGGATCATGAGATACAGTTTTTCATCCCTTTTTTGTATAGTGAAAACAGCATATTTCTAAATGTGTTGATTTCAATGTAGATGATAAGTCTTCGCTCATGACTTGAGAAAATTTTCCTCTTTCTTAAGTTAATTTAAAAATCACAGATCTGAAAAGAAGCTTCTTTCTCTGGCCTCATAAAAAGCTGTCACCTTTAGAAATGGATGGTTTTCACATGACAGCGATGATAAAAATGTGTGATGATTGTAGAAATATTGTGCATGGCAGTAGATGGAACTTAGCTCAACCTCAGCTTTAAATGCAATGTACATCAATGCACTAGTAAAAAAATCAAAACTATACATATATTATAGTAAAACACAGACCTTTCATACAGTTTTTAAGGTAGAATGTCTCTTTATATTGGGTTGTTTTCAGTGTCATTACTTTTCATGTAAAAGTGAAGGATCTGAATAGTTCATCCACCTCTGATATAGTACATATTTCCAGAAAACACAGAATTAGAGCCAAAAATGAGTCCAGATAAGCACAAATATCAATTAATGACTGATTTTTTTTCACTGCAAATATGCTTGATACTTTCATTTCTTTCTTTTGTAGTTTTACTCAAAGAACAAAGGATCTATTGCTACAACTCTACTGAAGCCTAAACCGAAACAAGGAACCAAGTCAGCAGTGTTAGAGCTGTCAAAAAGTAAGTCTGGTGTTTCTACAGATCAGAGCAGAGATATCCTCCATAATTGTTAATGACAACAAAAACAACATGTGGATTAATTTGTAAAGCAATTAAAATTCTGTCTGTGTACTCAGGACCCAGATATACAAAAATATGTCTTGAACAGCCACGTTGTGTACATTTTTCATTAATTTTTCCAAAACATTGTTGAGTTCCATCCATTTGGCTGGAGTTGAGAACATCAGTGAAGGACATCATCCAGAACACCTCAAGTGTGTGAAGGAGAGGTATCGCAGGTCTTTCCTTCCTGCAGCTGTCAGGCTCCACAACAGAAACAGCTCCAAATACTTCTGTGCAATAAACCATGCAATTAACCATATCCCTATCCAGCCTGTGGCATGATCAGTATGTGCACAGCTATAAATGGTATATATAGCTTTCTTGATTTGTCTTTATTTGGATTTTGCACTTCTTTTGCTCTTGTGTGCTTTTGTGGTTTGCTTCTGTAAACCTGGAATTTCCCCTTCTGGGACTAAGAAAGACACATCTTATCTTATCTTATCTTATCTTATCTTATCTTATCTTATCTTATCTTATCTTATCTTATCTTATCTTATCTTATCTTATCTTATCAGAAATAACTCCTAACATTGTCTTATCACCTCTTTTTGTAGTTTTTTTTTCTTATACCCTCTTATTTCATTTTTGTCATGTACACTGCTTTTGCCTTGTTCCAACTTTAACATCATTTGTGTCTTTTTGCATCTTTTACATTGTTTCATCTTGTGGCATCCTTAGTCTTACTGTTATAAACTCTTCTATTTTAATTGGGAAAATTAATTCACGGATCACGGTATTTTCATGTATTTTACTCCAAGAAAAAAACAAAGAATCTCAGTGACAGGCCTTATTGAAAGTCCCAACCCCAAGTTTGGGAAAGCCAGGTCTAAATGAATGTTTCTACCAAACAGTGACAATAATGTGCCATTTGTCTCTGGTCTCCAGCTGGATGGCTGCTGGACATAACAAAACTCACACTGGGAGAGAACATCGGAGAGGGCGAGTTTGGGGGTGAGTATATTTCTTTTCTTTCAATTTTCATATTTTTGTGAAATAACTCAGATTACATGAGGTTGTAGTCTAATGTGTAGGACTGTGTGACTCTTGACCACAGCGGTTTATGAAGGGGAATACATGGGCCAGCGGGTGGCAGTAAAGACCATTAAATGCGACGTCACGGCTCAGGCCTTCCTGCAGGAGACCACAGTCATGACGTGAGCCTGAAAATTTTGTCATTACTTTGGATATTTGCAAATTCTGTTGAAACTCTTAAACTCTTGACCTACTGAACAGAAGAACAGTGCAGTGTGTTTGTACAGACTGTCAGTGGAGCTGGAGATGATTGTGTTTATTGTGGGTTCACTTATTTCAGGAAACTCCAACATAAAAACCTGGTGCGTTTATTGGGTGTCATCCTTCACAAAGGGTTGCAAATTGTCACTGAGCTCATGACCAAGGTACAGTGAACACATCATTTATCAATCATTCACATTTAAAGGTAAAAAGGAGTAAATAAATTAAGAATAAATAATAAAATAATACAGACAAAAGCAGCATTAGATGTTTTTAAAGGCTGATATAATAGCTTTAGTTTTTAACTTTAAATGTTGATACTGATTTATTGGCTGATATCACTGTCCCCTAAAACAATGTATTAGACTTTATTAGACAACAGATGATTGTTAAACTGTACATCTAAATAATAAATGTCTAAATTAATAAATAATACAGAAATAAATGTCTGTGAACTATGATGTTTGGTGAAATAAATCTGACTGAACATCAACCTCAGAACAATGAATCAATACATACGGACTTTAACATAAAATAAAACTGTCAAAATCTAGGTCACTGTAAGGTTGAATTATTAGTTTTTGCTTCAGTCGGTAGGTAAGCCCTGTTACATGTAGTTAATAATGGTAATTTATAAAATATCCTATCAGCTGATTAACTGGCCTTCATGAGCTGAACGATGCAAATATTTTATACTGTTTGTTCTATTGCACAGTGAAACAAGAAAGAAATCCATCACACCTCCATGAAACAAAATCCAATATACGAGATTTTGATCTCATAAGTTAGAAAAAGGTTTTTGTGTTCCTCATAATTATGAAAAGATAGAATAGAATAGATAGAATAGAATGCCTTTATTGTCATTATACATATATGTACAACGAAATTAAAAGAGACGTCTCTCTTGTGGTGCGTAGTGCAAAACAGTTTAAAAGGAAAAAAAGCGTAAATATATATACAGAATAAAAACAAGCATGTCAACCAACCAAGAAACAAATATATTTTGCACTTTGACCCTAGCTGAACACTAAGGATATGTTAAAAGTATATCCTTATTTGAGGTATTGTCACTGTAATGTGTTCAGTACCTGTATTGCACTTGGGTAAAATGTGCTGCTAAATCTGGAAGTGCGGGCCTGGATAGATCTGTACGTCTTCCCTGAGGGCAACAGCGTGAACAGGCTGTGTTCGGGATGTGAACTGTCGGAGGTGATGCTTCTGGCCCTGCGCAGACACCTGGTGTTATAGACGTCTGACAGAGAGGACAGCTGTACTCCTATGATGCTCTGTGCTGACTTTCTGACTCTTTCCAGAGCCTTCTAGTCAACCTGAGAGGTGCTCCTGTACCACACAAAGATGTGGGTAAGGATGCTCTCTACAGAACATCTATAACATCTCAGTGACAGGTGTACAGGTGCTGCTGTGACTTTCTCTCAGATTAGATTAGATTAGATTAGATTAGATTAGATTAGATTAGATTAGATTAGATTAGATTAGATTAGATTAGATTAGATTAGACTAGATTAGATTAGATGAAACTCTATTCACTGGTCAAGGTAGCAGGATAAAGTGCAAGAAAAACAAATAATAGAAAAAAAGTAATAATAATAATAGTAGTAGTAAGTAGTAAGATTCTGTAGACTATATACATATTTACATGAGAAGTAGAATTCCAGAATGTCAGACAGTCCCAATGGCAGACAATAGAATAAGAGAATAGTTAAGATGAATTATCAACAATCATTACGTAATATGAGTACTACTGGAAAAAATGGAGATTTTGTTTTATATAAAATAGTGATTGACCATTAGTCTGTCTGTCCATTCAACGACATAATCACATTATCTGAAGAATACATTGAGATATCACCACCAAATTTATACTGTGGATGCATTTTGGCATGGAGCAGACGCCTACTGAAAGTAGGTAACCTTGACCTACTTTTTCAAGGCCAACTTGCTATGTGCCTTGTGCAGTTATATCTGAGTA
>NC_043960.1:47649452-47651952 GCF_902148855.1 Sphaeramia orbicularis | reverse complement strand
GCTGTTGCAGTAGTCTAAGCGAGAAGATACGAAAGCGTGAACGATCATCTCGAGCTCATTTGTGGACACCATAGATCTGAGTTTGGAGATGTTGTGTAGGTGGAAGAAACAGTTTTTGACTAGGTGTTTGGAGTAGAATTCTAAAGACATGTCCTGGTCAAAGATGACACCCAGATTCCTCAGTTTTGTCTTTACCGAGGAACTCAGGTCTCCAAGGTGATGTTTGATCCCTGGGATTGCACTGTCCGGGGCAATGATGAGGGTCTCAGTTTTGCTGGAGTTCAGCTGGAGGCTGTTATCATTTAGCCACTGCTTCAGCTCTGACAAGCAGTTGATTAAGGAACTCAGTTTGTGGGGCTCAGAGGAGTTAAAGGAGCAGTATATCTGGATGTCATCCGCGAATAGATGATAGGAGACATCACTATACTGTTGGATAATGTGGCCAAGTGGGAGGACATAGAGTAAGAATAGGACTGGTCCCAGGACAGAGCCTTGGGGCACACCACACAGTAGATCCGCTGAGTCAGATTGGAAGTTGTTTATTGACACAGTGAAGCTTCTGCCGGTCAGGTAAGAGGAGAACCAGTCTAGCACATGACCTGACATCCCTACCAGGTCCCTCAGTCTCTCAATCATTATGGTATGGTCCACTGTGTCAAAGGCCGAGGAGAGATCTAGCAGGACCAAGACCGTGGATTTCCCGGAGTCAGCCACCATCAGGATGTCACTAGACACTTTTAATAGTGCGGTTTCTGTTGAGTGGCATTGTCTAAACCCAGACTGAAAAGTGTCATAGATCTGGTGTGTCTCCAGAAAAGCTGTAAGTTGTTTAGACACTGCTTTCTCAAGGATTTTGGCCAATAGGGGGAGCTTTGAAATGGGCCTGTAGCTTTTGAAGTCTGTGGGGTCCAGTGTGGTTTTCTTTAGTTTAGGTTCTATGATGGCCTGTTTGAAGGAGCTGGGAAACAAACCAGTTGAGAGCGACAGGTTAAAAAACTTTGTGACCCATGGTCCAATAGTGTCAAAGACACCGACAAGGAGCTTATAGGGGAGGATGTCTGCAGAGTTGGAGGAGGGTTTCGTTTTGGATAAAAGTGCTGAGATGTCCTCCAGTGTCACAGGGTCGAAAGAGGACCAGGTTTGCAGAGGGGGATCAGATAGGGTCATACGGCCAGAGGGTGGTGGGATATTGTGTTTAATATCCCTGATCTTGTCTGTGAAGAAGTTTAGGAAGTCATTGCTGTCAGCTTTACAGAGCACAGGGGCAGCAGGGACAGCAGGGGACACAATGGACTGGATTGTGTCAAAGATTACTTTGGGGTTTTTCTTGTTTGTAGCTATAAGTTTGTGGAAGTAGCTGGATCTTGCCTCCTTAATCATTTTATTTAATGAGGTTATGAGATCTTTAAGATGTAACCTGTGTACTTCCAACTGGGTTGATTTCCAAAGACGCTCAGTTTTGCGACAAGTTCTCCTTAGGTTTAAGATGTTTTCATTTATCCAGGGACAAGACCACTTACGAGTGACATTAGTTTTCATGGGAGCCACCTGGTCAAGAATAGAGCTGCAGTGTGTGGCAAAGCACTGGATAAACTCATCAACATCGGGACACTCATTAAGAAGACTAGGGTTAAACAGGGCACGGAAATCCTGGGCTGTGGACTCTGTAATGATCCTCCTCTTGGCCCTTCTAGGTGCAGGCTTGGGCTCAAGAGGCACACATAAGTCAAAAAACACACCACAATGATCACTCAAGTGGACATCCTCAACACACACATTTGTGACGTGTAAGCCCAATGAGAATACCAGGTCCAGGGTATGTCCTTTCTTGTGGGTGGGGCCAGATACATGTTGTTTGAGGTTAAAAGTGTCAGTCATGGCTAAAAGTTCCATTGCTGGGCTGGATGAATTGTTATCGATGTGCAGATTGAAATCCCCAAGAATTAAAACCTTCTCCAGTTTTATTATTGATGTAAGGAAATCACTGAAATCGCTTAAGAAGGCACCAGCAGGGCCAGGGGGACGGTAGATTAAGAAACAGTAAAACACACTGGATGAGCCAATCTTGATCATTTGTGACTCAAATGAGGGAAAGTCATCGGTGCTCATCCCTCTGCATATGTATTTGTCTTGGTGCACTACAGCAAGGCCACCGCCCCGGCGACAGGGGCGGGGCTGACCAACAGCAGAGCAGCCAGGAGGGCACAGTTCATTTAAATGAATGAACTCCCCATCCCTTTGCCACGTCTCCGTCAGGAATAATGCATCCAAGTTCCTGTTGGTAAAAAGCTCATTTAGGGAGAAGGATTTATTGGCAATGGAACGTGCATTTAGTAATCCAAACCGGCTAGGTGGTGGTGACATCATGGTGTTCGTGTCCGCTGTGTGTAATGGGATTTGTGTCAACCACCTACGATGCCTTTTAGCAGAGTGAAACCCCATACGAGACCTGGATATGACAGGAATGGGGAAGATCAAGGCAGAGGTGTAGGCTGCTGGA
>NC_043960.1:47596952-47644452 GCF_902148855.1 Sphaeramia orbicularis | reverse complement strand
CTGATTGATCCAGAATTCCCTGCTTTTCCTGACTTGTGTCGTGGATTTTCTTAGGATAAAAAATTATGTAAATGTGGAAGTTCACAGCGCCTTGTAAAATCTGAAAAACAAAATCAACTTTTTTTCATGAAAAGTATGAATTAGTGGAGATGTTCATTTTCTAAAATTAAAGATTCTTCATTTAAAGCTATACCTACCAATGTGGCATGTCTCACAGCACTTAGTAAAAATTTGAACATGAACAACCCGCCTCCCTCTGCTTCCCTCTGCCCAAGGTTATAATAGTTTTGGATTTTTAATTATAGTTTAGTTTTAAGTAGTTTTTACTTTTTTTCTCTAATAATTAATTCTAATTCAGTTAGTTTTAATTAGTTTTTAGAGCAGGTTTGCTAGTTTTTATTAGTTATTGTTTTTTTTCTGAATGCTTAGTTTTAGTTTAGTTTAGTTTAGTTTAGTTTTAGTTATTTCATATATTTTATCTTCCTCACCATCCTATTCAAAGAAATTAGTGAGGCGCAGATCAGTGGGTTACCCTGGACACTTTATTTGGGGGTCGGGTTAGGGCGGCTCATTGACTGAGCAGAGACACAAACACATGTACAGTACAATGTATAAATTCCCTATAGCAGGTTGGGGGGGTGTGATCCATACACAACATCACTTACATGAAAACAATGCTAAGATGTGCAAAGCGTGAGAGGAGATGCACAAAGCAGCCAGCAGTAAACCAGATAGAAACATATATAAACCAGCCAACCAGCAGTAAACCAAACAGAAACATATATAAATCGGCTAACCAGCAGTAAACCGCATACAAACATATATAAACCATATAGAAATATATATAATCCACATATAAACATATATAACCCAGTTCAACAATAGTAAACCACACCTTAGCAGATATGTCATATCTTAATCATCTACATTTCCATTATTAGCCAACTTTGCTTCATTTCAGTTCAGCTAGCTGTAGCTAGTAACATCAAACGTTTTTTTAACATTATAACAGGTCACATACCTCTGTAATTAGATTAGTTTTCATCCTCCTCTTTTCTCCTCTTCTAAACTGTGCAGTTAAGGGCTTGGAAGGCCTTTTCATGGTGCTAAACTCTCCATCCTTTACCTGGATGTTTACACTTGTCTGACTCTGTCATTCAGCTCCAGTCTGTCTCTGTCACTCATGCACACACAGTGAGCAAAAAAAAACCAAAACAACCTCACGCATCACTTAAGTAAATCCCATACAGGACTCTGCTGCTTTGTCCCAGCTTTAGTCTGTATGTTCCAGGTAGAGTGGGGACCAGAAGACGACTCAAAACCACAAGTGACCAGACATGATAGACTGTGAAGTGTCGTATGGTGCCGCTAGCTAAAATTGCTGGATTGAAATAAATCTATTTCATATCAATCCGACATTAACAAAGACGAAAACTAAGGAAATTTTATCCATAATTTTTATACATTTTAGTTAGTTTTGTAAGCTCACAATACAGTTTCAATTAGTTATCATTTTTTTCTTTTAATTAGAGTTTTTATTTATTTCAGTTAACGAAAATATTTTTTCAATTTTAGTTTTCGTGATTTTGTTCGTTTTCGTTAACGATAACAACCTTGCCTCTGCCTGAGGTCTGACGCTCTCCTCCTCTCACCTGATGCGCATGGCGGAAACGGAGGTGGAGGTGGAGGTCCGGTCCACTTTGGCGTGTCTGCGGACCCCTCCCACAGTAACCACATGCGTCATCCAGCTGCCGCAGCTCCTGTTTCATCAGTAGACCCTGTATTTAAGGGTCTGGTCTGTGCAGTGCTGGGTTGGTGTCTTCATTGCACCCCATGAACTGGGAGATGAGGTACCCAGGCGATGGGCACGCGCACTGTGAATGTGCGGCCTCCGCGAATTTTCCGTGGACATTTGAGGTTTCATAGTCCATGCGTTTATCATCCTATATCATCATGCACTGTATGACACTACGTAAATGTAACTGTATGAGTCCTGTGGTCCTAAAAGCTCACCTTTGTCCAGACCTGTCTGTGGAGTCTGGTGCACTGGACTTCATCTCCATCCTTCATGCACCGGACTCCTGTTTGTTCCCCTTGGTTGTTGTTTCTGTTAATAAATCAAATTTTTTTTCCCTTCATGTGCATTTGAGTCCTATCCATAAACATCCTAGACAGGAGACTGTGGTCAGTGACAGGAGAGGCAGCGCGAGTGAAGCGTCAGATTCCGAGGTACCCATATCGGATGCGGGGACGGCGATAGTGGATCGGATGCGGGACGGCCGTAATGGATGATTGACAGGAGGCACAGCCAGGCTTGGCTAATTATTTCATTTGGACCAAATAAAATGAGAGGAAGAGGACAAAGTACGCCGAGCTAGTGGAGGAGTGCTGGAACAACGGTTGGAAAACAAGATGCCAACCCATTGAAGTAGGATGCCGAGGATTTGTGGGCCAGTCCCTCTGCAGGGCCTACAAGATGCTGGGCATCACAGGGGCCAGCCAGCGAAGGGCCATTAAGGTGGCCACCGACGCAGCAGAAATGGCGTCAAGGTGGCTGTGGATCAAGAGGGGAGAGGAGTGGAAAGTAGGGTAATACTACCTGGACACAAGCTGGGGCCTGATCAACCCCAGCTGGGTCGCCTGGAGGAGGGGGTCTGATTGTTGAAAGACCCGAAACCCCCTGAGATCCCAGGTTACATCACTGATGATGTGTCCAGGAGCACCACAAGGTGTATCTTAGAAATGGTCAGAATTTTATCAGAAATATGAGCAATATATGAGAATTAAACATTTTTGAGTTTCAATACCTGGTGGATTTCTTTTACATTTTAGTTTGACACACGCTTATTAGGAGCATTTTAAGATGACAAAAGTGTAAAAATGACACATCATACAGTATAGCTTTAATTGAAATGAACAATATCATCAATATATAGCAATATCAGTATAATTGATTATAATTATTTCTGCAGCAGCTGTAGATAATTATTATGCAGGATGTGTAATAACTGCCTTGATTTCCAATTAAATATGATGTCGTTGTCATCCGTCTGATATACCTCCATTCGTCAGATTTTATGGATAATAGAAGGCTTTGATTGACAGCTCACTTGCTATGGTTTATACTGTTAAAATTCTGTTATGAACAGCAGGTAAAAGACATCTTGTAATGTGAATACCACAATGTAAATAATGTAAATGTGTAAATATTATTTAAATTTTAAGAATGTTTAATTCTAAATTCTGTATTTAAATAAATATTTACTTATACAAATACCAAATTTTTCTTTTTCCTTTATATTTCACTCTCACTTTTGTTTTTTTTTTCTACCTGTTTTTTGCACTGGTGTGTTGTATGTTGCTGCTGTCAACTGTGAAATTTCTCCATGGTGGGATCAAAAAAGTCTTATCTTATAATGCTGCAATTCTTATGTATAACCAAAGGTAGACAACTGGAAATAATTTGTGTTTTTATTAACTTGTATTCCAAACTAATATCACATATTTTTCTCCTCTGGTACAGTCTCTGAAGGAGGTGAAGGAGAGTGTGGAGGGGGGCTATCGCATGGATGCCCCTGACGACTGCCCTCCTGGAGTTTTCGCCCTCATGAAGCTTTGCTGGGAACATGAACCACGCAGAAGACCCGCTTTCCACAAACTGCGAGAAAAACTGGAACAACAAATGGCTAAACACAGCCCGGACCCTTGGTCTGAACCTCAGGATGAAATCAGATCTGGATGCTGAATTTGGAACTCAGAAACAGCACGTCTGCCCTTGAAATATATTCTGTTGACCCCCTTTGTGGTGATGAAACCACAAAGTTTAAATGCAAACTACTGGATTTCTAATAAACTACTGGGTGGTACAAAAAAAAACACTCCAGGGAGAGATTAATGTCTGGAGTTAATGGAATTAATTCTGTGGCAAGTAAGATGAACAGACATCACACTTTTTCCACACAGTTTAGAACTTGAAGTGGAAAATGTGTGATGTTTTATAATAAATGTACTATAATAAAGGATTAATAAATGGTTCATAAAGAGGACATTAATTGGGTTATAATAAACACATAGCTTTCATACACTGAATGAGGTTCACTATTTAGCACGATTGGTACTGTTAAATTTTTCTACTTTCTAACCTTACCTTTTCTTGTCCCTTAGGTCTTCAGTATATTAAACTATTCACTAGAGCTATTGCAGTTTATGACCTGCAAAAGAGGTTCCTTTATATAACTCATTTACGATACCAACACAGATCAGGTACCACCAACAACAATGTGAGTTTACATTTTATAGATCATAATACTTAATTCACAAGAGTAGAGTGCCCATGTTTTGCTTAAATTTTTAGTTAAAGCATTGCTGGCACAAGTTATCAGAAAAGTACACTCTTACCAACAGGTCATGAAATGCAGCCACTGGGGAAGTGTCTTTCTAATATCTAATATCGGTGACAGCCACTGGGACTGGCTCCAAAAATTATAGACGTAGACTGAATCCCCCCCCCCCCCGAGAGTCACTCTGGTCTTATATGTTTTATTTGGACCTTTTGAAGATGGATCACTAGATAACTTTGTTGTCAGGCTTTGACTCTTTGTTGGTAATTGTTAGCATGTGAACTGCCTACAGTCTTCTCACCATTTATATGAGCGCTTCTCTCATTTCTACATCTCTCATGTTTATCATTTCTTCTCAGTTGCAGTCCACCTCACAGCACAAATCATTGATTTCTGAACTGTAGTTTTGAAGCCAGTGGTTTAGGATTTTTTTCTGATGGCATACTGGCATTTTTGTAACTGGAAGTACACTGTACTTGGATTAAAGAGGTGGAGGCACAGGAGTATGACAGATCAGAACCATCTGTGATGGATCAGGGTTGAGCTGATGCTAAACCCAACCTCTGGATCTGACGTAGTAAAACTGGAAGCTAATGCTGAAATTTGAGGTTAAAACCATAAAGGTTAATGATGGCTCGCTACGTGGCAAAGTACAGGTCATAATTGTTTTTGTTTTCTAATGTGTTGTAACAGCTTATTCATGATTTATAAAGTTTTTGCACCTGATTTTATAAGATTTTAAACTATTAACTACTATCCCCAATAAATATTTCAAAGTGATACTGTGAGACTGTCATACAAACATTGAATTCATCTCACATTGTAATGAACAACCACTAATTAATACATCAACCGCAAAAAACATGTTCTTCAGAATCATACTGCTGATAATACAATGTACCACTGTGGTGATTAAGCATGAAAGTAATCAGGAACTACAAAAATGTATTGCACATACTTCACATTTAGCAGGTCTATTTGTACAGCACTGTTTAAAAATAGGGAAAATAACTGAGGCCTGGTGTAAATATCAGGCAGCGTGTGAACACAGGCTGAGTTAATACCAGTTAATACCGGGAACAGGAAATGCATAGAAGAAGGAGGACAGCAATCAAATTGAGGAAAAGGAAAAACAATATTTATCCGAAATTTAATCACAGATCATACAAATCGGCTTACAGCCCAGTATTTAATATTCAGCAACTCAAGGTTTAAACATATTTAAGGCTATTGCTTTTATGAAATGTACTAATATTTTGTATTAAACAGCATTATAGTTCATTTGCTTATTTGGAATTTAGTTAATTTTACCAAATGTTTCCAGTTATTTTCCCAAAAATAGAAATAACATTCCTTGTCCTTCATTCCTTTGGTGCGTACAGTGGACATTGATTGAATTGAAGTTTAATTTACATCTTGTAAATCTTTTGTAAATATTGCATCTATTTTTACTTTCTCTGTCATTTTATTACATAAGTTTTTGAAATGATAAGATCCTGTTATCCACCATCCCCCTGGGATGTTTGGTTTTCTGTGGGTACAGAATGATTTATACTCTATCTGCAGATGCAAAAGATTTTGAACTTCAAATGTGTATTTTATATATTCTGATATATATTCTGTTTATTAAAGTACATTTGTTCACGCTATTTAATATCCTATATTAATACAATTTAAAGGTAGTTTGTCTTTTCTTATATTCAAAGAAGAAATTACAGATGTCACATTTAAGTCTGCGTAAGCTTGATATTTGTCCCTGTCCCAGGAGATCGACACAAAAATTGAGGTTTGATCCTCTGTTAGTTGTTATCATGAAATAGACTACAAGGAAGGGTCTGCCACGATTTGTTCAATCTACTCTGTGATTTCCGGAAGCACTCTAATGGTATGAGCTACAAAAGCATTTAAGAGAAAAAAAAATGTACAATCAACAAAAATATATAAATAAAAGATGTGTCCCCTTTTATCATGAATAAGTCAAACATTTTGAGTGGTGCAGATGAAGTATTTTCTGTGCTGTTCATCGTATACAGCTGCTGATCAGGTATTTTAGTTTGTAAATGAGGATGATATAGAAAATCCCTCAGGATGTTTTTCTTGGAGGTGTCTAAGACCATTCATGCTTGCTTAACCATTCATGCTCACTTTACATATGCCCATTTCAAACAGTCTGCCAATGGCAGAGAGTCTAATCGGGAACATCGGGAGGATTCCCGATGGGCCGGTGTTCATGTCAATCTGGATTTTGGGCTGGTTGGATGGGAAAAATAATTTTGACACTTATCTGTCACTTCTCTAATCTTCTCCTTGCATTCATTCTCCATTCATTTGACAGCACAGCCCCTACATCACAGTAGATTCAATGGGTTCTACCATGTGAGGGAATTCTTCCCTCCCAAATGTTTCAGTTGGTTTGGCCCACGAGTCGACTTTTCTGCAGCGGTAGCACGAGTCAGTGAGTTGTGATAGAGGGTAGGAAGAGGCCAGGTTAAAGAAAATGAAGCTACTGAAGAGTTTAGTGTAATCCGGGCGGATTTGCCTACCGGTGACCTCGATGCCACCCCCACCCCACGCAGCCCCCCAGTGGCGGACTCAACAAACTGGGGGCCTAAGGTAAACATAGCCAGGGGCCCTCTTCATCTGTTCTTTTAACACAAAAGCTGAAAAGGCCACCTCAAAGGCACCTATCATTAAATAACCTTGCACTAAAAGGACAGGGACAGAATGAGATAATAAAGTTTCGGTTATAACACTGCTTCATGTGAAAATGCCACATATTTATTTAAAAAAAAAACAGATGTGTGTATGTTTCTTTCTAACAGAGAGAGAAAGAGACTGTGTGTGTGTGAATGAACAATTACAACATAACAAAAGTAAACAAAATATGCCAAATCATAACTATACACAGTGTGTTTGAGAAGAAAAGCGTGGAGATGGGAAGAAGATGATGGTGTGCAAAGATGACATACTTCAGTGCGTGTAAGAGAGAGAAACAGGGAGAGTTTATGTACATGGAGAGTGTGTGTGTGTGTGAGAGAGAGAGATTGTATTACGGCTAAAATTTGCTTAGAGGTCTTATTTATGTCTTTGTGCATAAGAAATCAGTATAAGTGAATCCCCAAAGGAACTCTGTGTTGGTAAATGCAAGTTATGCAAATTTACAGGATTTCAGTTCTGTTGCAACGTGTTGATGATCATATGAACTATGTTTTCAGGTAAAAAATGTCCAATTTCATCACAATTAATGCTATATTTTCATGTCACAAATGGCCAAGTTATATTTTAACTGAATTTACCTTAAAAACAAATATTCTATTCTTTTAGATTCCCCTATTTTTCTTACAAGATTATATACTACTTATCACGTTATTTTTTTTACAGGTTGCAATATGGAGTATCGAGCTGATCCATCCTGCTTATGTTATGCCAATAAATACATTAAGAATGTCACGCGTCACTTTTTAAATCAACAGTTTTCTAATAATAAACATTTTTATTAAAAAAAATTTAAAAAAATCTATATTATTTGCTCTTTAGTATGACGATAAACTATACAATAAATAATTATGATACTAGTTTTTGCACAGGGATCATTTCTGGAAACGGTGACATGGCTGCTGAGTATCAGTATGATGGGATCTGTAACAACCATGTCACATCCGTCCACTGCCACATTTTGTGTTTTTGTGTCAACTGTTATTGTTTTAGATCCACAATACTAACATTTATGAATAAGAGGATAATTACATAGTAATAGTAAGTACATAAGTTTATTACAAATAAAGTACTGGTACTGACCAGATCATCATGGGTAATGTCACGTCCGTCCACCAGCAAGTTTTCACATACACGTGCTATTCAAAATCCAGCATTTCTGAAAATATAGCTTCCACTGTCAAATAATATCAATAGTCTGTGCACACATATATTAGCATCATTTCAACACAGTTCTATGCATTTCTTGCAACTTTTTTTTTTTTTTTTTTTGACAAAAATGGCCACTCATTTGACGCCCTAAGTAAATTTTAGCCGATTAATGAAATGGTAACTATTTACATATTCATTGCAAGTGATAATCCGGAGAGAGCTGAGAGGGAGTAAGTGGAAGTTTTGCACATATACAAATACATATTGGCAGGGCCAGATTAACACTTCATTGTACCCTGGGCAACAATATTCAAGGGCCCCATCATCACAACCCCAGGATCCCTATAATCTGGCAAAATACAGAATAAGTTCCAGGAATATATGTAAATATACCCCAAACTTCAATATCTAACTATCATCAAATGCATTTTGATGTACAAATGTGTAAATGCTCGTAGAACTACAAGTGCACCACTATAGCCTCTTGTCAAGGCCACTCACTTGTATATGATGATATGAAAACAAAACACATTAGCATCAGTATAATCTAAAATTGATCCACTACATTAGAAAGAGAGGGAAGTGTCCTCCATTTTCACAAAAAATAAATAAGAAACCATTTCCAAAGTATCCAGTATTTATTTAAGAACACTTTTTGCCAACACAAATGTATTGAATCGTCAGAAAAAGCCCACAGACAAAACACAAACATCATCTGATAGACTCAGATATGAATTTTAACTCTTTCCCCTCCAGAGCATTTTCCAGTGAGTTGGTAGCCAGCGCCAGCCTTTTTGGTCATTTTCACTAATCTTTGGAGGCTGACTGAAAATGTTGTGTTAGGAGTATGTGAACACTGAATACATCAAAAGAAAGAACAGAACTTCAACTTTTAAACACAAAAGACGATTTTATTCTATCTTCATTCGTTCGTGAGATATGAATATTTGAATATTGGTCATTTTCAGGAAAAAAATGAATTTAGAGCAAAAAACTGAGAAAATTGAATTTTTTTCGAAGACATTGATTTTCAAGATAAAACTGATTTCCTATTTACATTTTTGACTCTTCTTTACCAACAGTAACACTGTATTCAAAATCACAAAATAAAATAATTATAACAACAATAATAATAATAACAAACAGCTCTAAGATATCCCATCATTCCACAAAATGTTAGAGGAATCCACACCAAACTTTAGACCAAACATCTTCTAAAGCACCAGGTTCCTTCTAAACTTTACACTTTGGCATACATCAGTTATAAGTAACAACATATTAGTTTAGCTTTTTGATATGAACACTTCAATATTCCTCATTTTCAAGAAAAAAAGAAACAAATTCACTATACTGTAGATTTCTGGCCTTTGCTTGGCTGTACCACATCCTTGTTGGACCAGCTGCTGTGTTTGATCTGTAAATAATTATATGGACATGTAGTTATTTATCTTTGCATGAATATATGTATTTATTTATTTATTTCATACAGAAGCTAAATCAAACACTGTCTTACCTGTGTCCCCACTGACATTATGGAGCTGAACCACATCTGTGTCCTCAGTCTGAATCTGAACTCACTCTAACAGATGAACACTAGCTGTCCTTTATCTTCTCCCACGTCTGGTTGTCTGTCTTCTCCTTGAATGTCCCCTAGAAATGTCTCTTCTCTCTTCCTCCTGTCTGTCATTTTTTCTGTGTCGCTCCGTGACACCCCCCCCCCCCCCCCCCCCCCAATCTCCGTGTCGGACCTGAGCCGATCCGTGTTTCCCGTGTTCCGTGTCCGTCTCCCTCACCTTCTGTTTCTCCATTCCTGTCTCTAAATGGTTCTTCTGTAGCTCCATCATACACTGAATTGTCAGACTCTGTCTCCATAATCATCTTTAAGGCTTTTGAAACTGCGTGCGGTTCCTGCACAGTCTGCATTTCCTCATTCAGTGACTGCCGCTGGATGCGTTGCCATGGGATACGGAGACTCCAGTGCGAGAACGTTAAACCCGGTCCGTCATTTTTCCGAAAAAACGGCTTAACTGTCTGTTTTTGGACTAAGGAAAGTATTTCACATGATCCGCAACAGCTTCAACTAAAGTATAACAGTGAAAACACGGAGTGACGAAAAATCTCGTCATTGGCGAAGAAAGAGTTAAACAGAAATCCACTTGTCACCTCAGAATTCAACAAGAGAGTTAAAGTAAGTGCAATGTAAACATCGTTTTGATTCGCGTACGTATGTCGCATAGTTCTTGACGTCTCACATCCCGCTCAGTGCACGCACGTTGATTTGCGTCACAGCTGATTTGCTTTTTGGACTGACCAATGAGGAGAGGGTCTCAGCTCACGGTCACAGACAGGAGCAGGGTTTCTGTGCAGTGCATTGGCTCCGGACAGCGGACAGTTTCATTTATAAGCAAAAGATAACCAGATATTTTCGTTATGCCCGAGCTACCCAGGGCCCTTCAGACATCGCGGGCCCCTGGGCAATTGCCCAGTTGCCCATATGGTTAATCCGGGCTTGCATATTGGGGATGCTCATTATGTCGTAAGTCCATCCATGTCCATGTTTTTCATTGCATAAATGTCCAAGAAAGAAGGTCCTGCTTGTTGCTGAAACTTGTTGCTTCTCCACCACTGGCCTCACAGCACCTGACTCTGCACCAACTTGTCGCGCTAGCCCGCTGAAACTAGGCTCCGAGTCTGCCATGCTAAGAAGCTCCGGCTCCTGCGGCTGCTCGTTGACATTTTTTCCAAACTGTTGTGCCACCGACACCGTAAAGAATTGTGACACTTTTGGGAGTGTGGCTATGTATTTTTTGTGTCCTCTCGTTTGTTTCGTTTCTCCGACCCACTTTGATAACTCCGTTTCATTTTTGCATGCTCGAGCGCGGTTTCTCTCATTCATAAACAAACCCACATGAGTCATGACTTCCTATCAGTCATTCGTCAATCATCATGGAGCAGTCCATTGTAGTGCGAAGGGAAGGAGGGGGCAGGTAATGTGAATTTGTTATTCTGATGTTTTTAGGGAAGTCAGTTTTGTTATTTGTTTGTTTAGTACACTGTTATAATGTACAATGACACCTGTCCAGTGGCCCTGGCCCCTGTTGGTTGGGGAGGAGGCAACTGTTTGGGGGCCCCCTACTTTTTGGGGCCTAAGGCAATCGCCTACTTTACCTTAATGGTGGGTCCGCGTATGCACCCCCGCCCCCCCACCACACACACACACCCACACACCCACACACCGGTGCCCTTGATGCCACACCCGCGCCCTGAAACCCTTTGCATTGATTCTATGTTGTTGCATTTTGGTAAAATGTCTTTAATTTTTTTCAAGCAAACATAGGAAGAGCTTCTTATTGTCAGTCCCTGGAAAAGCCAGTGTTTAAACAGCTTAAAAAAACACTATGGTAATGTATGGTAAGTAGATTATGGCAAGAACATCTGATAACAAGAGCAAAGAACCAACACAGATTTCTGAACCAATATAGGTCTTGCACAAACGACACTTCATGGAAAACTGTCCACACAGCTGTTCGACCTTAAGAGTATCTTTCTTTCAACAAAGTGCAGGAATTAGTGGTAATATTAATGATGGCTCTGTTCTTTTTAGTTGAACCACTTAAACCAGCATGTACAAACCTGCACAGGCCTAAAAATATCACACAGTTATTAATGATGACAATTAAACCAGGTCCATACAGGTGGACTTTGAAAGTTCAAAGTCCACCTGTATGGGGCTGCCCTGTCCACACTGCAGCCTGTAAGTGAAAAATTAACCAGTTTATTGGTTACTTAGATAGATAAAAACTGACTCATGCATCATTAAGAAATTCAACTGGAACATAGAATAGAATAGAATAGAATAGAATAGAATAGAATAGAATAGAATAGAATGGGCTTTGTTGTCATTACCCCATTTTGTTGTGCAACAAAACTGCAGATGGTCTCTGCCAGCGACAGTGCACTTGCATCTAAATAACAACTCAATAAGATAAGACATATATTAGAAAAATATAAGATACAAAGTAGTGTGCAGTCCAAATATGTTCAAATTAGAGATATACTGTATGAAAGGGTTGGGAATATAAAAGTAGTATAAAAATGTGCAAATGTACCATTGAAAACAATGTAAACATCCATGTAACAGTGTAAACAGTGCAAATGTAACAAGGTATTAAAGCAGTGTAAACAGTACAAATCTAACAAGGTATTAAACAGTGCAAACAGTGCAAATGTAACTGGGTAAACAATGTAAACATGCATGTTCTAGACATGAGGCACATGTTCTGTGATTGGTTATTGCATGTGAACTTGCATTTGAGGTATGGTGTGTATTTACAGTCTGTAGGAGAAGAAGAAGAAACTGTTCATAAGTCCAGTGGTGTGGGATTAGATTTTTACTGACCTAAAACACCACCCAGAGGGCAGCAGGTCAAACAGGTAATAGGCAGGGTGAGAGGGATCTCCTGAGATGGTCTTGACTGCTGGGGCAGCAGGACTGAGATAGCTCCACCAGGGATGGCAGAGGACAGCTGATGATTTTTTGGGCTGTGTTTATGACCCTCTGTACAGCCTTCCTATCCTCAGCTCTGGTGCTGGCATACCACATCCCCAAGCAGCAGGTCAAGATGCTCTCCACGGAGGAGTGATAGAAGACCAGCAGCAGCTTCTGGTCCAGTTTGTTCTTCCTAAGGACAGGAAGTACAGCCGCTGCTGGGCCTTCTCCACTATGGCCTTGGTGTTTGGCATCCAGGAGAGATCTGCAGAGATATGATTGCCCAGAAATCTGAAGGTGGTGACCCTTTCCACCTCTTCACCATTTATGAGGAGAGGGGCATGGTCCTGTCTGTGTTCCCTGAAGTCCATGATAAGTTCTTTGGTTTTGAGGATGTTCAGTGACAGATTGTTTTCTGTACACCACATAGACAGTTTAATTGATCTCTGCCCTGTACGCTCTCTCACCCCCATTGGATATGTGTCCAACCACTGTGGTATAATCAGCAAATTTGGTGATGGTGTTGGTTGGGTGGGATGGAGTACAGTCATGGGTGAACAGGACATACAGAAGAGGGCTCAGCACACAGCCCTGGGGTGAGCCAGTGCTGAGTTTGAGAGTAGAGGAAAAGTGGGGTCCGAATTTTACAGTTTGGTAGCGATCTAAAGAAGCTTGATCCAGGTGCAAGTGGAGGGGGGGTCTGCATGGTGTGCATTTTGGAGACAAGTACATACGGAATGATAGTGTTAAATGATAGTGTTAAAATCAATACTACTCCTAAAATGCTTGTGGCAATGTTTTAATACAGTAGATAAATGCGGGTTAAATGATCCAAGAACTGTGTAAAGTATGTTTAGCCTTGCCCGTCATCATGAGGTCATAGCTGTGTGTTCTGTAAGATGACATTGAGCACTTAAAAATTAGCTTCTTTCTGCTCTAATGGGATCACTGGGACTTACACTGGCATCTGATAAAACTAAGCAGCTTGAGTAGTAGACAGATCCTTCTTGAGCAATTTATGCTCAATTAGCAGAGCAGAGAAAGGAAGGCAAAAATGCTTTGACTAAATTACAATAAAGGATCACCTTAGAACATGATTACCTCTTTGAGTGCCACTTAGTTGTCATCCAATTACTTTAAAAGAGACCTTGTTCGGTGCTTTTTGATCTTCTTTACTTGTCTGTGTAAATGAGGCTTAGATGGTATATTTTCTTTTGCTTGTCTCCACTTTTACACCAGTTTCTTATCAATTCAGAGGAAACACTTTGAACATGTTTTGTTGATTCCTTTGTCAGAATAAAACATTTTTCAATCTATATTCTTTTTTATCTAAGGTGACACATTTTGATATTGTTAGCATAATATATCCTATCATCTTCATATAAATGAAACAGAATCAGCTTCTAAATCAATTTTGATTAGTTTATCTTTACAAAAGTTTGAGGCTGCAGTAAATCTCTTTAGTGTCTTTAGAGTCACAGCTGATTTTGCTGATGTTAATCTTGGTTCTAATGCCATCAACACAAAGAGCAACCATCTAGTCTTTCAGCATCATTCATTTGTTGATTCTTTTCCCAGTTGATTTCACAACCTGGAGGATTGTACGCATCACATTTTCACTGTAGTTTTTTTTTTTTTTTTTTCTTTTCTTTTTGTTCTGTAATGGCATTACTACACTTTTTTACTCACTATGCAGAATGAGCAGCCATTGGTAAAACTAGACTTCATCATTAACTGATTATCAGGTATTATCAAATATAAGATATTACGCTTCTCAACTGATTGTGACTGAAAATCACAACTAAAATAGTGCAAAAAAAAAAAGTCAGACCTAGAATTAGGTATGTAGCAGTGTGAAGTTCAGTTACATATTTATTTATTAATTGACCTTTACTTAGACTTTATTTTTATTTACTTGTTAAGTTCAGCATTCTGGTTTCTAATTCAATTCAGTTCAGTTCAATTCAGTTTTATTTGTAGAGCCCTATATCACAACAAGGTGGCCTCACAGGGCTTTACAGAATTAGTTGGATATGAAAACAAACATCAGTCACATAAACAGCAGATGAAGGAAATGGATTAATGTCCCAGGCAACCCCTGTCCTTAGACCCTCCTTCTCTGCAACGAAAAACTCCAAAAACCCAGTGGGAAAAGAAAAACTTCGGGGAAAACCACAGTGAAGGAGAGATCCACTCCCATGGACAGACAGGCTATAGATGCACCAGGACTGATGGATATCCATTTGCAGATGTAGTTGAAGTCTGTAAAGATGCAGGAGGGTGGGAGCACATGAGGGGGTCCATCTCGTCAGATGAGACAGGTGAGGGTGAGGAGGTCCATCCAGACAGGTGAGGGTGGGGGAAGAGGTCCGGGGTCACAGGTCAGGATGGGGCATAGATGAGTCACCTCAGATCCTGTCATCTTTGGGCCCCAGGCAGCTACAACTGAAACAGTAGACACTCCCCAGAGGGGACTGGGGAAAAGGGACACCAGGTGAATAGTGATGAACAGACTACGTAAACTAGATACCGGAAATTATAAGTACAGACTAAAGTGGTACATAGTACCAGAAACAGGTGATAGGACTCAGTGCACTGTACTACCCCCAGCCTTATTGCTCCTAGGGCAGCTTAGACTGAACTGTTTGGTTCAGTCTGTTTTTAACTAGCCTGACCATAAGCTTTTTCAAAGAGGGATGTTTTCAGTCTTATCTTAAATGTAGAGAATGTGTCGGCCCCTTTAATATTAGCTGGAAGCTGATTCCATAAGACAGGAGCTTGGTAACTAAAAGCTCCTACTGTGCTTTTAGAGACCCTAGGGACTACCAGTAGACCTGCATTCTGACACGAAAGTGTTCTGTTCGGATGGTATGTTACCAGATCATCTTTGAGGTAAGAAGGGCCCATACCATTAATGATCTTACATGTAAGAAGGAGGACTTTAAATTTAATTCTAAACTTGACTGGAAGCCAGTGAAGGGCTTGGAGCACAGGGCTGATGGGCTCTCTTCTATTAGTTCCTGTTCCTAATAAAGTCAAAAATAAATTGATCAATTACATTAATCACCTTCATTATATTAAAGTTCAACAGTCCACTGTTGGTCTAATGAGGAACCTTCATCATGTCAGACAAACAGCCACAACACAACATATTTGCATATTTCATGCACTTATTTTTGGTATTGGCTATTTTCCTCCCAACTTGTGCCTGAGATGTTCTACATATACAGTATCTACATGGGAACTGAGTATTAATATCAAATTTATAGTGCTAATGTTTCAGGGGCATTGTGGAATCACTGACTGATTGTGTTGTTTTAAAGTCATGCATAAATTATATATATATATATATATATATATATATATATATATATATATATATATATATATATATATATATGTATATACATATATATATATATATATATATATATGTGTGTGTGTGTGTGTGTGTATGTATACATATATATATATATATACACACACATACATACATACATATAGATATAGACACACACACACACACACACACACAAATGATTGTCTTGAAATAATACAATAACTGCAAGAATAAGGATGGTAAAGTAATGACAGATTAAACTAAAATAACCATTTCATTCCTTTAAAATGAGTCAGATATGATTATATTATACAGCAGAAACATTAGCAAGCTGCAAGTACTTAACTGAAAAAAGAACAGGGTCTCCATTAACTATTAGGGAGAAAAAAAATAAGTAACAAACATACAGGTAGAATGCAAGTAAAAAAAATACATATTAACAACATGTATACAGAACTGGTACATTCAATAATGTTGGTTAACTCAGCAATAAGCGTTATTAAAAGTTAATGCTAATTAACTAAAGAGTAAATTAACTAAGGTGTGTAGCATTTTTAACTTCCATTAAGTAAATATGAATTAATAGTAATGTAGTTAACCTGAACAACTTTGTAAATAATTATTAGATATATATTTAGCTTTATTTCTACATTATCCAGTGTTATTTGTGTAAATTAAGTATAAATCCCCCACTTAATATGAACACCATTAGTAAACTTTTATTAGACATATTAATTAATTGTTACATGGTATAAAACAAGTGCTATTTACATTTGGGTAGAACTGTAAACGACTCCCTTAAATAAAAACAATACCTCAAGTCAGATTATCATCAGTGTCATTAATATCAATGAGTGAAGATGACAGAGGAATATCCATGAGTGAAAATGACATTTAAAACAATTACTTGAGCAGAAAACAGCTGCCAATCTGTCTTAAACGGGAAGGATTCCAATTAATACCCGTCTCCTAATCCCCTGGTTTCACCTCCTCTGCTCCTCAGTCCGACCTCGTCTCGATCCCTCTCTTACTCTGCACTCTCCTCTTTGAGCTGGGATAGTATGGACTCTGCTCAACACAGCTGCGGAACACATTTTCTTCACTTTTGGACTTTTTTTTTTCTTGGTTTTCTATCCAGTTCTGTTTGACTCTAACAGAGATTATTTAAAAAAGATGCATTGTGGGAAAAAATCTAGCTGAGTGAGCAGTGCACAGAGTCGATCTGGGAAAAGGTGAGGTTGGAGGCTAAGCCGCTGAGAGAAACAGGTGGAGCAACCAACATCAGAAACTTTAACACTTCATCTTATTTTACTGCTTAGAGGTAAGATCTGATTTTCATTTTAACATGCTGTTGTCATTTCACAGAAAAATATTTGCTATGAACTGAAACTTGCTGAAACTTGAATGTGAGGATTTACTGAGCTTGAAAAACAAAAAAACATTTTGCACTGTGTTCTGACAATAACATTTAAGGTCAGTTCAGTTAAGCAAATATTCTTCAACTACAATTATGACTTTTTGGAAGATTGTATATTGTGAAGAAAATACATCTTGCTTGCCATTGCATCAGGATCCAGATTCTTAAAGTAAATGTGTGTAATCTTGAAACATTAAGGCTCTGTAAACCCAACAAAGTATTTACTCTACTAAGACTTTCCTAGTCATGAGTAGCAAACAGAAAAAAACTACAAAATATCAGTAATATGTCATGTTTCAGAAGAAAAAAAACTGTTTCATACTTTTCCAGATCAAAATATATACATCTTTTAGAATGACTGAAAAAATCTTTGAAGACACATCTGTTTTTAGTAACTCTAAAAGGTACACATTTTAATGAAAATAATTTTTGATCAACGACAAAGGATAGAATCTGGATTTGGCTTTAGATAAACTGTATTAATGTAACATCAGTTTTCACCCAAGTTAAGTAATAATCTAAGTTCAAAGTGTGCATTCAGGGGTAACTCCAGGTTCTGTTTGGTCACTGCATACAGTAGATTTAGAGACGCCAGTGCCAAAGACTCTGCAGGGGATCAACGGTTTTAGTTGGATGAAAGAATGGATGGAGAGTCACCTACGGTAATCTGGTGATAACTGACATCCCTATGAAACTCTAAGGTCTTTTCTCATCCCGCACTCCAGGACCGGGGGAGAGAATAGACGTCTGAATGCATTTATCACTGGATACCATGAGCATGGTGGACGACAGCTGCCTCTCACCCAGCAATTTCCATGAGATGGGAAAATCTGGGAGCACCACTGTAGGGGGACGTGTCCACAGCATTGATGTCATTTTAGGTTTCAGCAAAGACCATGACCCCCTTCTAAGTTCCCCTGGGGTCCTGGGACCCCACCATAAAGTGCACATAGAGGGTCTGGCTGAGCCAGGGAAACAGCAGCAGGAGCCCCCATCACACCCGTCCCACAGTGGCCAACTGGCCAGTCTGAGAAATGGCAGCATAGAGCAACAGTACCATGGTGAGTGATATAGTGAGCTGGTGTGAAGGGATGATGGTTAGTCTTCACCCAAGATGGAGCACACAATATTTTGTCACCGTTCAGAGTTTCACACCAACAGCAATTGGATTTCATTTATTAATAGGTCAACTGGTCCACAGTGGCTGCACTTTACAAGCAGTCATCACTCACGGGTGAACACACTAGGGTTAGGATTTGGTCTGAGAACGCATTAGTTATGTCTCAAATGCATCTGACTTCATTAAAAACCTGATAACTGTTGACGAACCATCAACTTTTACATCAAACACTAAACTTGCAGAAGAAGTGTAACGCAAATATGCTTATTTCAAAAATTTACATCAAATGGAACATCATTTAGTTTCTGTGTTTAACCCCTTAGACTATTGTCTCAAATTCACTTCAGTATTCCACTGTTTTGCAATGAGGTGTTTTTCAGCTTCTCTTTGTGAATGTACGTATGTTACCTGGTTATTTATGATCCCTGACGTTCATGGATCAATTTCAGCAGCCTGTTTCTGTAACAGTGTTATATATTTCATGACTGATTTTGACGGGAGGAACTGATGAATAATAGCATCAATAAGATGACCTACATACCTGAGATTGGAAAATGACTACTGACAATTTTGCCTAATGTAGCTAATTTGCGTCATTGCTGTTATATGTATTGCATTCAGATTAATAATCTCCACCTAATTTATCTGATTTAATTTAATCGAATTGACAGCAACAACGCAAATAATTTATGTTTTATATAATTGTAAAAAAAAAAAAAAAAAAAAGACAGTAAAGGGTTAACATGTGGCTGAAATGCAGCTTGAACTGCATTAGTTTAACCCTAACCCAGTAATTCACCAGTAACTTTAAGATATGATATGATAATATATGGCATAAAAAGATATGGTAACTTTAAGACATGAGCTGGTCAAAGACACTGATAATACAGAAGCACATCTTAACTTGGACAGTTGAGAAGTAAGATACAACTGATGTAAAGCTTAGGTTTAACTCTGAAAAAAAACAACACATTTTGAAAGAATAAATTAATGAATAAATTAAGTAAAATTAAGAACCTGATGGGAGTGGTCGTTGCCTGGATGACAAAACCTCAGTTCATCAGGCACTGAATGGTTTTAAGTAGAGATGGACGTGGTTACTTATAAAGTCAAATGTTATTTCCGACATGCATGTGTTCTCAGCATCAATATCTTTTAAGAGTGTGGACTCAAACTGTTCTAATGTTACATCGTGGTACAACACCCTACTATCTCTATGAGCATGAGCAGCAGGTAACACTATGTACTGAAAGCACAGATTTTTTTAAGTGTTGCATGTTAAGCCAGAATAGTTCTGATAAATGAAATTGGTCAAACATTTACATTAACTCTAAAGCAAAGAACACTACTCATTTTAAACACTGTTCTCATTGACACACCTGCACAGTAGATTCATAAATGAATCTGAATTATATGATGCTATACTGAATGCTTTCTCACATATGTTTTTAACAGCTGCAGTCATTAACAAAGAATGGAAAGAGCCAGACAATGCAAGACCATCACACAAAATAGCACTTTAATTACCCAACACTCATGTGCTTCCAACAGTAGTAAAGAGACCTACTGTATTAAACGCATTTGTTAATTTTCTTTCATTATTTCAGCCTTTGGCTTGCGCTTATAATTATAACTCTGACCTGTTTCTAGAGGGTTGTGTGCATATGAAATTATTCACAGGCTGATTCCAAATGAGTGGGTTACATACTGTTGCTTGAAGCATTAACTGTGATCAGTGCAGGCTTACATTGAGAGGTAAATCACAAAACAAGATGGTGCAGGGGCTTTATGTCCCAAAGCCCAATCCTATCCCCTTGTGGAATTCCCCTAATCTTCTCTTCAGTGCAGATTAGATTGTACAGTCATCATTGTAGTGTTATTGTTATTACCATGTCTCAGAATCAAATTTGTCATGTTTAATCTGAAGTTATTTTCACGTACAGTACAGGATCTGGCAGGTGGTTGGTGATTTTAGGGGGAAAAAAATTAAAAAAGAGGTGGATATGTCATGTCCTCTAAAACTGCTTTGTAATATTGTTATTGAGTTGCTGGATGCACTGAGATGTTCATTTCTCTGAGTTTAACGTTCATTAACACCAATAACACCAGTCTTTTGTGTGTAACTACCCTATAAAGTCAGCCTGGTTCCCCCAGAATGAGCAACTTTTCTGTGTTTGGTGTTGGTGACCCCCCTCACCGTCATCATCCTCATCTGTGCACTGAGATGTTCTGCTGATAAACCACGGGCCGCCTTCAGATGGGCGGCTGTGATGAAATGACAGGGCCAGAGAACTGGTCACTGAACCAGACCTGACCTCTGCCTTTGTCGGGCCACGGCCTTTGTCATAGCTGCTTAATGAGAGGTGGATAAATGACCCCCCCGAATCCTGCTTTTGCCTTTACCTCTGCTCCCATTTTGTTAGTTGAAAGACCGCAATGACCTCTTTAGCACATCCCTTTCACCAAAAAAACAAAATAAAAACATACTCACATGTATAAACATATGCCGTCACTTTTACTGAAGTGAACATCTTGACCATATGGTTTCTCTTTCTGTTAAGATTTGTAATCTTAGACTTGCTTGTTTTTGTCGTCTTCATGTCAAACATTAAATTTTCATTACAGGTCTAGTCAGCAGTAAAAGCACAAACACAACACTGTCCACTTTACTAGGAGTAGAAGTCCATAAAGTTGAAAGTTGGAAGACAATGGAAGTCCAAGGGACAGATGTCAACTATAAATACATCATTCAGCTGTGGATAAGATGATGCATTTAGATTCCATAGAATCTATGGTCACTGCTGCAGAGATTAAAATTTGTCAAAATGTCATGTGACACCAGTCATGTGATATCTTAAAAGGATCACAAGGCATACAAAATATACCAGGGAACTAAACAGAAAAAAAAAAAAAACAAAACAGTACAAAAATGAACTGGGAATACCAATACAAAAAATTTCCAACAGACAAAAGAATGCACAATGGAAAGTGTATTTCAAATAGAATTCCCACAATAGACCTATTCTAAAATCTTTTATTAGTATTGTGTTTACAACTATGCCTCATGATTTCTTTCCTTTAAGTTGATCTGTTTTCTTATAGAACACACACAGACATACACATGATGTCAGGTCAAAAATCATTACTAACATAAGTTATTTTATGAGATTAAGGCACAGTGTTAAACTATTTGGTGCAGAGACGGAATTACAGACACCAAGAGCATTGTAATTTTTTTTTTTTTTTTAATTTAACCTTTATTTAACCAGGAAGTCCCTTGAGATAAAAATTTCTTTTCCAAGGGAGACCTGACCAAGAGGCAATACAAATGAATGAACAGAATATAAAACTCACATACAATTAAGACAATATAAAATAGCTAAAACCAGTTTAAGAATAGCAGTTACACATTTCTGTTAGACAGTTTGACAGAAGAGACTTGAATTCACCCAGGGTAATGAAATGCTGAAGCTGTAGTGAGTTTTGCAAATTGTTCCATGAACAAGGTCCAGCATAGGAAAAAGCTGTTTTAACAAGCTCTGAGTGGATTCTGGGGACTCTGAGGAGGAGCTGATGTGATGAGCGGGAGTTGTATCTGCTCCTGGCTGGAGACAGGAGGTGACAGACATATGGGGGTAGTTTGCCCAATACATCCTTGTAGATAAATACAAGCCAATGGCGTTGTCTCCTAAGCCTTAGTGAAGGCCATGAGACCGGAGCATACAGTTCACAGTGATGCATCCTGAAAGCAGCATTTGTATTAGAACATAAGGCACTGTGATAGACCTAAGACTGTGTGATAGACAGTGAAGATGATAGCGTAATGGTGATTTCAGTTATTTAATGCTAAACTAATCAATGTTCTGTGATTGATGACTTATGCATTACAATCTCAGTAGCATGATTCAGGTCTGGCAAACATAAACTCTGCTGGAATTGCTGCTGCACAAGATGTAACTGATATGATTGTTGGATCTTTGGACTTTGCTTAATTCAATTACTTGCTGGTTGGGCTAATTCTAACTCAGTAAACACTGTTGAGCAAGCAGCATTGACAGTACAGACAAGTACAGTGGCCGACAAGGGCCAAACACATTGCAACGGCCCAATGCATCTGAGTCAAGAGAAAACAGCTGCAAATACATAAACGATGCAAATTCACAAACTCAAACACAAGTCCAAATAAGGTACAAAAAGGGGAACGTGGTGCAAATGAAAAAATGCGCTGCAAGAAACAAACAAATGCCTAATCATCAAATGCTCAGCGAATAAAGAAATGATGCAAACCAAGAAAACATCTGCAAATGAAAAACGCTGCAAAATCAGTCACTACAACGGAAGTGCTCCAAACTTACAGCCAGCCAGTGTTTATAGACAACAGACTAGTGTAAAATATAATCAAATAAAAGTCACTTTACCGCGCTACGCCGTAACTTCAATTTATTCCCGCTGCAGTTCGAAACAGTCAGTCAGCTGTTCTCAGTCTCTCTCTCCATCCTGTGTGTCTCTGCATTGAGCTGTTCTGCTGACAGCACCCCCTACAGGTTTGGAGCACTTCTGTTGTGGTGAGTGGTTATGCAGCGTTTTTCGTTTGCAGATGTTTTCTTGGTTTGAATCATTTTGTGCTTTGCATCGTTTCTCTATTTGCAGAGCATTTGATGATTATGCATGTGTTTTTGTGCACATTTTCTTATTTGCACCACATTCCTCTTTTTGTACCTCGTTTAGACCTGTGTTTGAGTTTGTGAATTTGCATCATTCCTGTACTTCCAGCTGTTTTCCCCAACTGAGACACACTGGGCCGTTGAAATGTGTTTGGCCCTTCTCAGCCACCGTAGACAAGTGATCACTTTAAGAAAATAGAACCTTGCAGTGAAGGTCTCGAGGAGCCTATTGTTACATCATATCATTGTCAGCTGCTGATAGGACTCAACATGTACTGGAATATTTCTCTAGCCTTTCTTATACTGCACAAGAAATGACTAAGAGCAGTTTTCCACACTGCTGTACCTAAATGCATTTATATGTTTGGACAATATGTAAGATGTTGAAAAAAGTAAAATGCCTTACTTTGGGCAGTTTACCTTTGGAGAAGATAAACAGTGGAAACAACTTTTCTAAATCCGATTAGGAATGTTTTTGAGCCTGATTGAAGTTCAGGGGATTGCGTGCTTCACTGACTTACAGTAGTCTATTGTTGCAGGTGTCAAACTAATGTCTGCTCTACTGGAAACCCAGTGCCACATTCTTCATCTGAACCCTCTATTCTGCTTTTCTTCTCATCCTAAATTACTTTTAAAAGTTTATTTTTGTGTGCTTCTTTCAGTAAAACACTCCCTAATGCATTGTCTTGTGTTTTCAACAGACACCAACTTGTTCACAGATAAATGTGATGATGAATTGAGTGAACTGAGGAAGAGCGTAGAAAGTAATGATGACAGGTCTTCAGAACCAGAGAAGGATGACCAACCCAAGAAGAAACACAGGCGCAACCGCACCACCTTCACCACATACCAGCTGCATGAGCTAGAGCGAGCCTTCGAGAAGTCCCACTACCCAGACGTGTACAGCCGAGAAGAGCTGGCCATGAAGGTGAATTTGCCTGAAGTCCGTGTCCAGGTGAGTCCACCCGGGGTGAAAATCAAACCTACAGCATAATAATTAGATATTTCTAAATCATAGCTTAATGTACTAAGACAACAGGTTTAATCTGCAGCAGAGAGCTACCATTAAAAAGGTACAATGGCATGTTTCCAAATGGTGAGGACAGCAGGCCAGGGTTTTGGGATCAGTATTCAAGGGGAGAAGATTGGTCATGCTGGTTATGCAAGCAGGGTGTTTGCTTCCAAATGGCAACATCACAGAGCTTTAAGGTGTGACGCATTAAAAAGGACAGTGCAGCCATTCTGGAAACAAGACCAAGCTTTGTCAACCTTTATTTAATCAGGAAAATATGACTTTTTGCAATTAAAAAACTCTTTTGCAGCATGTCCTGGCCAAGACAGCAGAAGTTACAGAAAGTAGAAATTTCAGCCATACATTCACACTAAAAACCTACATAAAACACATAGTAAAACTCAGTTCTAAAACCATATATAAAACGCCAAACTAAAAACATACATATATAACACTGCCAATAATTTAAAAGGTACTAAAAGTATACAACAATGTTCCTTAAAAGCTTCTCAAAGTAGAACATGATTCACTCAGTTTGAAAAACATCTACATCCAGATTTGTCCTTTTCCCAATCATTTAAAATCACTTTGAAGGTATTTAGGGTGACATGGTGGTGCAGTGGATAGCACTCATGCCTCACAGCAAGAAGGTCCTGGGTTCGATTCCAACACCAGTCGACAGGGGGTGGGACCTTTCTGTGTAGATTTTGCATGTTCTCCCCGTGTCTCCGTTGGTTCTCTCTGGGTACTCCGGCTTCCTCCCACCATCCAAAGACATGCACTGATAGATTAATTGGTTAATCTAAATTGCCCATAGGTGTGAATGTGAGAGTGATTGTTTGTCTCTATATGTCAGCCCTGCGATGAACTGGCGAAATGTCCAGGATGTACCCTGCCTTCGCCCATAAGTAGCTGGGATAGGCTCCAAGCGACCCCTGTGACCCTAGTGAGGATAAAGCGGGTTCAGATAATGAATGAATGTATTTAAAGAGACCAGCTCCTTCATTTTTAGCTCCTTCTGTAGGTTGTTCCAGGCAGTGGGAACAGAACATTTAAAAGCATTCTTTCCCAGTTCTGTTTTGACTTCTAAGAACACCTAGAGAAAATGGATCCTGGGACCACAGACTTTCATTATTCACCCATAAAAACCCAGTGCTACTTTTGCGTCAGTTCCCAAATGATTTTTTTTCTGCTTATTTAAGCTTTCCTATGTGATTTATCACCATTTATTACAAATATTATCCTCTGTGTTTTGCATTTTTCCAGTGCAAATCAGGTATTTCCCTATATTTAATTCACTGATCATATGGATGTTTTTGTTTTTGTTTCTAATGGATGCTCAGATTAAAGTTGAGGTTTAGTATATTAAAAACAGAGAAAACTGAAGGAAAAAGTGGCTTTTTCAGTAAAATCTATCATTAACTGAACATAATTCCAGTGTGTCCATCCACTGTCATTGATCCAACTCCATGGATTTTACTAGTGAATCAGTGTTGTAGAAGATGACAGTGTTTTCATGTTCATTACGGAGCCTCTGAACTTCAAAATGGGTCATTTCTGATGACCATGAAAAGTTGACAAACTGTATTTTAGACCAATTGTTTACATGTATTGATAGGATTAGGAGATCAACAGGTATTAAACAGTTACATCAGTGGATGGTTTAGGTTGATGGTGGAGGTTTGGGTCTTCATGGGTTAAAGTCATTTCAACACATGTAGATGGGTAAATATGAAGGAAGCCCTAACCTAAAATACATTTATATAATAATAATAATAATAATAATAATAATAATAATAATAATAATAATAATAATAATAATATCAGTATTTCCGTCTGCACGTAAAAAGATGTGTCCATCCAACTCTGACATATAAAACACAGTGATGAGTTTATGTTCTGAGGTCTGTAACAAATCTAAGAGCACCATGATAAACCATATCAAGAGCATGTAAGCGTTGTGATGATGCATTCATATAAATAATGTCCCCATAATCCAGCACAGACATGAAAGTGGCAGCAACAAGTCTCTTTCATCTTGAAATAGAAGCTCAATTTTAGCTTCAGTCTCCTCAAAAAAAAATCTTGTTTTATGTCTTATTGATTTTTATACTGACCAAGCACAGTGTTCTATTTAAGAGAAACCTCTGATTTTATTCAGTGAAATAATCTGTTTCATCTGGTTGTCTGTGAATGGCGACATGTTAGCTTTAGCAACACAAATATATATTTTCCGTTAGCTTAGAGTTTATATCTATATTGGTTTGAGTGTGGAATAGAGTATAGGAACATAACAAATACTAGCGCATTGACCCGTAGGGACCCATGTGTTCAAGATGTTACACATGTTTTTATGCTGTTGTATATTCATGCATGCTGTTCTGCATTTGTCCAGCAGTCATTGCCAAAGCGTTCTGGCCATAGCAACGTGATTGTAAGGCTCTTGTATTCCAAAATTACTAATATCTCCCAAAATATTGGTCCTATCAACTAGATCTTTTCCTTGACCAAAAGTACATGGGTATGCCAAACTGCAGCAGTCAACTGTATCTGGATTTTGTGTAAATCGCTGGACACACACACACACACACACACACACACACACACACACATACACTTTCCGGCACTGTCAAAACAAAGACAGTGGTCCAAAGAGTTAAGAATATATTAAATAAGTGTGCAAAAATATTGTTGTGTGTAATTATAATTATGTGGTTGTAAGGTGGAATCAACATTTTGATGGCCATAAGCAAGAATTATGTCCAGTGTTCAGTGGTACATTTAGGTGGTATCAGTCTATCACTGAAAGTGTTTTTCTACTTGTTCTCTAAGATCCATTCACACACACACACACACACACACACACACACACACACACACACACATACACACACACAGATAGATAGATAGATAGATAGATAGATAGATAGATAGATAGATAGATAGATAGATAGATAGATAGATAGATAGATAGATAGATAGATAGATAGATAGATATTCTATTTACCTTATTTAAGTTTTGTCCCATCTTGCTTTCACAGCTTTCTTGTTGTCTTAGCTGTTGCCTTACCTCCTTATTGAGGAACTCACCCTTATTTTCTGCTCTAGGTTTGGTTTCAGAACCGCAGAGCCAAATGGCGCCGTCAGGAAAAAATGGATGCCAGCACAATGAAGATCCACGACCCCCCCATGCTGTCCTTTAATCGACCTGCACCTGTACACACCAGCATGGGTCCGATGACCAACTCCCTCCCCTTGGACCCCTGGCTGACCTCTCCTTTGTCCAGTGCCACTCCAGTCCACAGCATACCAGGTTTTATGGGTCCATCTCAAGGCCTCCAGCCCAGCTACTCCACCCACACCTTCCTCAACTCCACACCTCATCCTCATCCATCCATGGGTCAGGGGATGCAGAGTATGGCCCCTCCTCCTTACCAGTGTCCAGCTCCGTACCCTGATAAATACCCTCTTGAGGATGTACACCAACGCAGCTCTAGTATCGCTGCTCTGAGAATGAAAGCCAAGGAACACGTCCAGTCGATGGACAAGACCTGGCAACCCATGTGACTAGCAAACTTGGTGGCCCATGTAAGTGGTAGCTGGAAAGAGCACTGATCGGGCTGTTTCATGGTTGAACTGTGTGGGGCAGAGTCGTAGATTATAAGAACAATGCAAAGAAAAAGATGGCGAGGACGTCTGTCACCTACCATGTCAATTAATTTTCAAGTGTGCAAACTTCGGATATTATGATTTTTTTAAAGACTTTGTTTGTATTTTTTTTTTTTTTGTCATGTCAAGGACTTGAGCCAGAAATGTGAAGCCTGAATTGAAACATATATTTAAAATCTCATTGCCAGACATCTGTCTTCCTTGTATGTATGTATTTGTAGGCTTTTTACATGAAATCTTGAAGTGTAGCTCAGGAGCTGCTAATCACTACACTACCGCCTCTATCCATCAGTTTTATTCCTATGGCCTGCAGTACATTACCTACTGATATGATATGTTTGACAGTTAAAACAAGCTGTCAACATGACTTGCATCCCATATCAGCTATGGAAAATAGATAGGTTTTTTTTTTAAATCTCTGGTGACATCTTATGTTAGATATTAGCATGCAATGAGGGCAGGCTAAAGAATACCATTTACTTTTAATCATATTTGTATGTACACATTGAAATTTGATTGCAAGATAATTTATGTTCCTGACTTTTTCTTCATTGATTTTATTAATCCATTTTTTGTGGTTCAACTGATGAGAGTCTCAGAGTGAAATGAGAGAAATGTCTAGTTTCAGTTCAGTGGGAAAACAGCTGTGACTGTTAATGTATGTATTATGAATTTGCTCTTTTATAATTATCTTCCCACTTGGTTTATGTTGCAATATTCAGTGAAGTGTTTGCTTTAAATACCCTGGTATAACTAACTGGAAGACGGAAGATCACAGCCATAGTGAGGTCTACTACCAAGATTATTTTAACAACATCTTTAAGGAAAATTTGAACCATCCATAAAAAAAATTATCTTAGAAATGGGAAATGTTCTGACTGCTTTGTTTTAATCAAAGCAGTCAGAGATACAGTATGATGGCACATTCTAATTTGACCAGGACTGAGAACATACCAAAAACAATTAATGCATAGTTAATATCTTTTTCTGAGGTGAGCTGCGATGCATTAAACGTAAGAAAGGAAGTAAGTGAAATCAACAACAACAACAAAAGGCTAGAGAGGGAAGTAAGCCTCTTTTTGCTTGAATGAATGTTGGAGTTGAAGACCTGTTGGCAGCTCAGTGTTGGGTGGCTGTGTGTACATGCAGGGCGGTAGAAACAGCCCTATGTGATGCGTCACCCCACATAGTTTAGTCTTTGTTCAGCACAACTGATCCAAGTGTATCCCCTTTGTCTGGGAAACGGTCTCAGACTGCACTAAATAGGCCCTTGGAACCATTTTGTCACAGAACTTTTTTTTTACCTTCTGTCTCAATCAAAGGAGGGGAAACATGAATTGCCGCTGCTATGGCCATAAGTGACACAATATTGGTCTTCAACCATCTGTTACAAAGTTGAAAGGTAATCAATGTTTATGTTGCTTTCAATTGAAAAAATCTGTATACAAGCTGGTTAGTATTATATGGGCAGTAGAGTACATTAGTCAAGACACATCAAACCATGTTTCCATAAAATGTCACATTTCTGAGGTGAACTTTTGAAGGCACAAAACAGAAAATACAAATTTGGTGTATTTCCATAAAATGGTTTAAAGAAAGTAAATCAGACTGTGATGTGTTGTCAGTGGTTAGAGCTGTGGTCCATGCATAATTGTAACAAACAGAGTAGAAGAAGTCAAACATATAGATGTAATACATATTTCCATTTCTCATGATATGTCATAATTCTGTCAAACAAGGCAAAAACCACCTCAACTGAGCATAAAAACTTTTTTGCCAAGTTGTTTTTTTTTTTTAATCCATAACAACCCAAACATCCAACACTGACCAAAGCCATCTAATGATATAAAATGTTTAAAACCTGTTGATCTACTAATCCTATCAATACATGTAATTATTTTTGTTAAAATGCAGTTTGTCATCTTTTCATGATCATCAGATATGACCCATTTGGACGTTCAGAGACTCTGTAGTGAACGTGGAAACATGTCATCTTCTACAACATTGATTCTTCCGTAAAACCCATTGAGTTTGATAAATAATGATGAAAAGTGGTTGGACACACTTGTTTTTATGATCAGTTAATGATACATTTTGTTGAAAAAGTCTCTTTTTCCTCCTTTTTTTCTGATTTAATCTAATAACCTTTGAATTTACTCCAAGCTTTCATGAACATCTACATCTGGGGTGTCAAACTCATTTTAGTTCAGGGGCCACATTCAGCCTAATATGATATAAAGTGGGCCAGACCAGTAAAATAATATGTACAATAGTATAAGAACTTTCGAGTGAAAAAAGTAAAATTCTGTAATGAAAATGTTTAAATCTACGAACTGTATTTGAACATAACATGAACAAATTTGAACAACCTGAAAATTCAAAGTGCAATGTTAACAATATTAGGCCTTAGTTTATCATTTATACATGTGCATCACAATGTACAGATCACTGTTTATCTACAAATGCACAAAACATTTAATAACAGGGAGAATATTTTTAAAATTCCACATATGTCTATTAAGACATTTCAGGTTATTCACATTTTTTTCTAAAAGGCTAGTCTGTAAATGTAAACATTTTTGTGAAATTAAACTTTTTTTTTTACACTAAAACAAAGAAGAAAAATGAGCAGTTTTTGTTATTTATATAGGTTATTATGATAGTATTTTACTGGTCTGTTCCACTTTAGGTTGAATTGACCTAAAATGATTCTAACATCTTCAATCGTTAGTATCTTCAGTGTAATTTTTACATTTCACAAATTCATCCCACGGGCCAGATTGAAGCCTTTGGTGGGCCGGATTTGGCCCCCCGGGCCGCATGTTTGACACCTGTGATCTACATGATCAGTAAATTGAATATAGGAAAATGTATGATTTTCACTGAAAAATGTAAAATGCAGAGAATAATATTGTGATAAATCGTGATGAATCACTTAAGAAAGGTTAGATTTAGAGAAAAATTCAAAGTCAAAATAATAATAATTTGAAAGTTGTGACAAAAATAGTAATGGGTCTTTAAAGGCTAAACCTCCGTGAGCATTTTCTTCTATGAAACATCACAATTCATATATACAGTAAGTATATTTATGGAAACACATCTAATTTGATTTAAGCGTGTGTAAAAAAAGAGATGGAAATATCCATCAAGGATCTTTACATGACTGCATATGAGACTTTCTGACCAAAATCTCTCACTTTAAAGGGAAAAGTTCCCCCCAAATACCATGAACAGTGAAAAACACAAATAAGACAGAAGACATGGTATTGGTTATTAATACATATCGGCAAGATCACTGAGTGAAAAAAAATATGCAAGAAGGAGAAACAAATCTTTCATATCTGTCATCTTTAAGTGCAATTTTCTAATCCATAGCATGATTGTTAATTTTCACCTAAATGTAATATGATAGTTGGTACTAAGGTACTGACAGTTACTCAGAAATCTCTAGTATTACTGCAGCTCCCGGTTCATTGTGAAGTCCACTTTTCTGCTGCACAGAGGAATAGACTCAGTGTTACATCTGCTGCTTTGTAGCTGTTTTCTGATTAAATGTTGGTTCATGATATTTAGAGACTCCGTGTTGAAAAATGACACCATAGACAAAAATGAGGATTAACCTTGCACGTTAATAGCTTCTTCTACAAAATGTAACTGTGGACCAAGAATGAACCAAAGGTTAGATAATGGACTTAAATGCACGAGATGTTTGATAGGTTTAGCTTTTTTATGTGAAAATACACAGGATGGTCTCCTTTCTGTTCTGTTTATAACATGTCTGAGTTTCTATCCTGGTGATACCTTTGTATTTTTTTTTCCTTTTTGATGATGATTTCTTTTTGTCTCAAATTTTGATGTCTGGAAAGGTGAAGATTTATTGAAAATAAATCTAGTTTGTTAGAACTTGTAACCTGGTTTTCTCACTTGGCTGTGCTTTCATGTTGAGCTGTTCGTTCATTCCCACACAGTCACAGTGCGTTTTTCTTTGTAACCTCAGTCGGAAGTGCAATCCAAGATTACTACAGTTTAATCGTTATCATCTGACATACACAGGCAGAGAAATTTTTCTTTCTTGTTCACTAACACTGGTGCCCTGTCTCTCTGCTTTGTCATATAAGAGCTCTTTCTGCCTACCCCCCCCCCCCCCCCCCCCCCCCCCCCGCCTCCTGTAATGCTCTGTGGTTTGGTGGCAAAGTGCCAGCCTGTTAGGAAGATGAGACTCCAATCAATCAGGGCTTTCCAGGGGGGCCTCTCTCCACCAGACCCGGCTCCCTAATTGGTCCCAAGCATGCAGGCTGACCGGCAGCTCAGCCGCTGCAGCACATGTTCACAGAGGGGTCGGTTCCTCAACGTGTGAAACACTTTCTTGGACAGATGGAAGCCTGGATGAGTCTTAGAGCAGGGACCATATGGATAAACCAGTTCATGCAACAAGTTCAACTTTTCTTCTTTGTGTATCCAGAACTGCACTGCAAGAACAAATTGTTTACACAGAACTGCAAATGGGATAAGCACATTTTGCTTGACTAGATTTCTTAAAATTAGACTGAAAATAAAATCACAGTTATTTAAGATAGACTTACAGTTGTCCTGATTTCTTAGGCACAATTTTTGAAGATCTCTGCTGTTTTTGTAGCACCACCACCAAACCAGGAAAACACATACATGCAAACAACTGTTGAAGAACTTGTCAAATGAAAAAAAAAAAAAACAACTTTTTTTTTTTGCATCATTACATTAGACACAAACCATCATCTGAACAATAATGCCATATTAAAATGAATGAAAAATACTTGTAGATTTAGTAAGTAAGAAATTAAGTTCAATAACAACCCAGATCGCACTTGCTGTTGTTCATTACCAACATATATGAGTAAAATAACCAGGAAAATTAAAAACATCTCAGGAAAAAATCTCAAAGAATCTCACATCTGATGTAAGTGAGATGTCAAACAGGATCTGTATCATTTGAACGTAAAACACTAACTTATGTTTACAGTTTTGCAGAATGTGTCCTATAAAATGACAAAAAGAATGTGTTTCATGCATTCTGTAAATGCATCAGCCACAGTGTTAATGGTTTTAGAGATATACCTTCTAGGATCACTGTTGAAGTATTAAGGAAAATTGATGATATGGAAAATAATCATGTTTCCTCTGCTGGGAGATGTTTAAAATTAGACTATTTTTTAAATGAAATACTTAAACACTTAACAAGATTTTCAACTGTTTCTCAAAAACAAGCTTTTTTTTCCCTTTTTTTCCCTTTTGCCATGTGACTGGCTTGTGTTTTATTGATAGTCAGGAAAATCTTTTTTTTAATCACTAACAATGTAACACGTGGAGGAAAAGAGCAAACTATGTAAAAATTTCAGAGAATAGAAATAGTAATAGAAATAGTCTGCTTGTAGAGTAACAAGCAGAAACAATGGGTTTTCATTGCACCTTACTATTTTAAGATGTTCATTTATGTCAAGGTGAACTATTGACTATAGTGTTTTAAAACAGCTGAACAGATGTTACAGTGAATGGATAAAAGAAAAAAATAAGATGCATGAAAGGAGGTGAATGAAGAGAGAGCATGGGAGGAAGGCAGAGAAAGAGAAAGGAAAAAGAAATATTAAGAAAGAGATTAAGCAAGAGAAAAGTGTGGGAGAGGGAGAGACAGAGGTGGGGGGTGGGGGGGTCGGCTGCTCATCAGAGTTAATGATGCAGAAAATCCTCCAATTAGAGCGTTTTCCTGTGTTGCAGGATGAGTTCAGTGCGGGGTCCTTTGACAACCCCTGGGATTAGTACCCGAGCCGAGCCGAGCCGAGCCGAGCCTAAAAAGACACTAACTACTGGAAGATCTTGGCACCACTCAGCTGGGGCCAAATTGGGGCCGTAGCCACAGCCAGGGGCCGGGGTAGGCATGCGTTGAGCTGGACTGAGTGCCACAAAGAAAATCATGGGAAAAAAGCAGCAGATCAAATAAGAAAAAAATGTTCTTGTGGAAAGTTCATCTCAGTCATACACAATCAAAAATTAACTCAAATGTGAGCCAAATGAGGATTTAATTACTACATACAACTTAGTTACTGTCTGTTTTACTGCTGTATCAATTAACTTTCAAAGACCAAAACAGCCACTGGCGTCCAAAACTATCTATTGATCTAAAATGTTTAATAATTTCTAAACTGCTAAACCTATCAGTATGTTTGATATTTGATCAGTAGAGGTAAAAAACAGTTTGTCATCTTTTCAGGGTCATCAGATATGACACATTTGGACATTCAGAGGCTCTGTAGTGAACATGGAAACATGGTCATCTTTTACAACATCAATTCACCCATGGAGTTTGGTAAATGACAGTGGATGGAGGCACTTGGTTTATGTTCAGTTAATGATATATTTTGTTGAAAACATCACTTTTTCTTCAGTCCTCTCTGTTTCTGACATAATAACCATCACATTTAATGTGAGCTTTTATGAATATCTACACGATCAGTAAATTACATATTGGAAAATGCCTGATTTTCACTGAAAAATGCAAAACACAAAGAATAATATTATAATAAATGGTGATAAATCACTTGAGAATTGTTAAATAGAGAGGGAAATTAATTTGGGAACTGCCACAAAAGGAGCACTGGGTCTTAATTAAGCATTTCAACTGAACTATAAATATTGCACTTTTGCAAATGGCACATTTGGGAATTTCACATATAATACACATCATAATTTACTTAATTAAAAAATATACAGTATATATACATATATATACATATATATATATATATATATATATATATATATATATATATATATATATATATATATATATATATATATATATATATATATATATGAAAACCCTTTATTTAACCAGAGATAATCCCATTGAGATTGTGATCTCCTTTACAAGGGCAACCTGGCCAAGAGGTCAGCAGTACACAACACAAATGAATAAAGGTTTAAAAGGCGATGCTGCTCATCTGATGTGTATCCAGCAACACAACCTAATCTGATGTGGACATCTGGATGGCAGAAAAATCAGTATTATCCAAACACTGTACCATGTCAGACGAGAAATCATAAGATGGGACAAATCTTGAGATGGGAGCATGGCACTAAAATCTCCATGATATTTGGAAGAATAACTCTGAACAACATTCCACTGCATCACAAAAAAGAGATTATTGTTAAAGCAGTAATGGTTGTCTGTGCTTACAGAGGTATCAATGTGAAAGTATAAGTTAAACTATATACTGACACTGATATGTTACTATTGATGAAATGCAATAAATAGCAATTTATTTCAGCAGAATAAAAGACAACTTTGTTTAAATGTCACTGTCATGCAGCCCACAAGAGATTCAGTTTCATTTTAAATAAAAAGTAATTTCTGGAACCACTTTACAAAACAGATAATATACATTGTAGATGTTCATGTTTTTACACATGACTGATAATCAACTAAATCTTTACATTTCCACATATTCAACTATTTACTCTCTGTTGGTACCATATGGTATCATACAGCTGCCTTCTTTAAGTCTAAAACACACCCAAATTTTTGTTGGAGAAGTCATGAAAGCCCTCAACCCAATATATGGAAGGGAAAGCAGATGATTTTTTTCATCCTAAATGACAAATGTGATCTTTTAAAAAAGCAGTAGGACAACACACATCAGAGCAGGATAATCTGAAAGACCTGCAATTTGATCGAGCCTTTGAAAATTTGGTTGGAATTAACTAATCAAAAGCATGTATTATATCAAAGTTCAGCATCTCATGATGATAAACATCTTAACTTTTAAAAAACCTAATCCAACAGCTTTTTCTGTTTTTCAGACCATTTCTCAAGTCGCTTATCTTTTTCTTGATGTTTCATTAGCTGTTAATGTCTACTACACCATTATTGAGGTTGAACACATTCACAAAGTGTGTTAGCTTGTTACATACCCACAGATATAGTTTAATAACATGCTGATAATTCAGTTACATGTAAAGTAGTTAAGTTTAGTGGTAGGCCTATAGTTTAACATTTGCACAGGGGTTCCCAAACATTTTCCTTTGCAGATCCAAGATAAATATGTGGCTTCTTCTTAGGACCCAAACTTTCAAAAATGTATTACGAACTCACATAAAATCTATAATTTCTAAGCCCATAAATCAGGGACAGAATGTTGACAGTAGAAAGCAAGAAAAAATCAGCAATAGTTTGTAACACCAACAACAAGTAATATTAGCTGTCAAGCTAACGGTCCACTACCCTACTAAAAACAAATGCAAAACAATCTATACAATGTTGTACATCTATTTTATTATGGAAATACTTTCACAAATCACTTATATTTTCCTCTACCGATTGCTTTCCCAGTTAATATGGCCCTGTGACCAGTTGTGGATCTCATTTCTAAATTTGGGAAAGCCAGCATTAGTAGATCAACAGCTGGACTGATAGTTAACTAGCAACCTGATGCTAGAACTAGTTAATTTGAGTTTTAACCATGTACTTGGATATTATTTAGAAACTGTTCAAGGAATTCACTCCAGTGTCACCATGCCAAATTCAAACCCAATGTTATAAAATTTATAAAAACATAAGAACCAAGAACCTAAATTACATAACTGGGAGACTATAATGAATTTAAGGTTTTAGAGGCTCTAAAATTAAGTGTACAAAGAACAGGCAGCACGGACAATAACATTAAAGTTATATGACAGGATAAATTTTTACTGCAAGGTTATATGATAGAAATTACGAGGTTAGTATTCAATGCTGCACACGCTAACAAATATAAATAAGTTGTTTGGAGGATCGCTTGACCCAGCTCTAGCACTACAAAGTTATTGTTTTCAGTCAGAACAATTGAGGGTTTAATGACTAAGTGATTAATTGTTGAGTCTATTATTTTGCTCCTGCACCCCGGTAGATGGAAAGGGCCACTGCTGAAGTTAACAGTCTTATTGGAAAGACGCGTTTCCTTGAAAAGGATAATAAGGGAAAATAGCAGAATTAATTGGGTTTGATTAAGAGAGCTTTTCAATGGGACACAGCTTTTTCACATGACATAATTAGAGGTTAGTTAAGGGGGGGGTCAGAGGGGGGATTTTCTTGTTGGCGCCAGTGTTATGTGGGTGTGTCTGTGCAGGAGACAGATAGACAGACATGGAGGGGGTGCTTCCATCACACTTGTAGAACTATGTTACATGCCAGCTGTAATAAATTTCTATAGGCTCACTCACCAGAAAACACACAGTGAAGTTTTACAGGGGGCCCCCTTTACGCTCAGTGTGTCATTATTATCACTACACTTTCCAGCAGTAAAGACATTGTGCTCAGTCAGCCTTTTGTTGCAGCCACATGCTCATTAGCCATGCATTTTTAGAGACTAAATTATTGTATTAGAGAGGGTGATGACAAAAGCATTAATTTCAGCTGCGGTTTTTGGTGACACACATAAGGAAACTCTAAACATTTGTTTCAGACATACAGACAAACACACACACACACACACACACACACACACACACACACACACACTATGAACATATAATCCTGTTACAGTATAAGCTGGAACAAGGTGGGGCACCATGAAAGCCAAATGTTATGAACCAAATTCAGGCTTCACACCTGCTTATATTATTATTATTATTATTATTATTATTATTATTATTATTATTATTATTATTATTATTTTTATTTTATTATTTCATCACAAAGCTGTATCTGCAATTTTTCTGTCATGATTTTAACATCATCTTTCTTACACTTTCTTACCAAAAATCTCTGTTTTTCACAGTTTTAAATCAGTTTAGCTAAGGTATATTTTATGCTTGTTTTATGTGTTAACAGTCTGTAGAAAAGAGTGAAGGAGTACATGTCAACCCACATTTGTTTTCATTATTACTTTCACATTTTCCTACAGCTAATGAACTCTGTAAGTGCACTTTGCCATCTTTGACCATAATATATGAGTATCTGACTGGATATAAACTAGGTTTTATGTGTCCTTGTCACTGTCTCCCTCTGTCTGTGTAAATGCTGGTGGTAAGTTGTCTAAGACTATATATATCCTGTATATCCTGCCCCCCCCCCTTTAAAAAAAAAAACCAAAACAACAACTTTATTTATCATTTTTCCATAACATTGACATCATTAAGGCATTTCTTACACAGTTGTGAACTTGGCCCACCCCCACCCCCACCCCCACCATCCAGGTGGCATATATATATAAACACACACGTTTCAAATGGGCAAACAGAACATCAAAAGAAAAAAATAAGAAATATCCACAAGTACAAAAAAAAAAAAAAAAGAAAAAGAAAAAGACTCAAACCAATCTGTGTTGATCATTCTGGTCATATCACCAACATTCTGGACAGCATAAGAAAAAAAGTCCCAGCAGTCAGACTGTGGGCATAGAGAAGACTAGGATGGCAGTAAAAGACTGAGGAAGAAAGAAAAATAAATACATTAAATAAAAACAAGGAGTCAGGCAAAAGACAGGCTCTTGATATGAGTTATGAACTGTGACCAGGTTCTGTCATATTTATCGTCCAACCCGTGGACTGTATACCTAATTTTTTCCAGGTCCAGTCCCAACATCACCTCTCTAATCCAACGAACAAAGGCAGGAGGGTTCTTCCCCTTCCAGTTCAGTAATATCAGAAGGCGGGCATGCAACAATGCAAAAAAAATTGCATTTTTGTGGAGACGGGACAAGTTTAGCTCATCACTAACTACACCAAAGATAGCTATAAAAGGGTCAGGCTGCAGTGTTTTGCCAGGTATCGCTGAAAGCGATTGGAAGATTAATGACATATCCTGCCCTTTTTGTCCAGCTCCCCTTACCAAAAGTATATGGCTTATATAGATTGTGAATACAGCGTATGGTCTGTAATGGTCATGCTGGTGAATGATTATGTTCAGCTTTTCATTGCTGTATACATCTCTGTATATTGTGTATGCACAAATTTATATACGATACCTGTTATGGTTTACCCTAGGGTTATTCCACTTGTTTCACAATCAAATGTTGAGTGTGCAATATTTACTGCCCTTGAAAGTGAAGTAGCTGTTTGCAACCAAATTAATGATCCCATTATTATCCCCTGATAAATGCAAAAGGCATGCAAAAGAGCTAGTGTGTAGTGTCTGTTTTTGACTTTTCAGGTCCTCTGGTCCACTCATTCTTACACACTGGACTTTAAACTTTTTTTGAGAAAAAGAAGAAGAAGAAGAAGAAGAAGAAGAAGAAGAAGAAGAAGAAGAATTAGGGTTACTTTTTTGCTATATTGTTTTGTTTTTAATGTCAGATGTGGTTGTAGGCTTACGTGAACTACACAGCCGCAGTTCTGCTCTGAAAGTAGAGCTACTACGCCATCTATGTTTTTAATGTGGTCATGACAGTCTGCACCCGTCCACATGCTGCACATTGAACTACATTAAATACATGTGTACTCAATTTAAGCAATTTGTCGTCGTGGTGCTTAAGGACGTCAATGTACTTATGGTGTTTAGTGAATTTTAATTGATTAATGACCATGGGCGTTTCCAGCCCATTTTTGGGGGTGCTGAAGCACCCCTAAATTGATTCCCAGCACCCTAAAATGTTTTGAAGGTTGCTGAAAATTTTCTTTTTTCTTGTTTACTTTATGTTCATTCTTAACATGCTAGAAAAATGTCAAAGCCATATACAGTACATGACTGAAACGTAATATTTTAACAACAAAAATTCAGGTCGATTTTAAAAAACGGAAATCGTCAAATCGATTTCATCTTATTCGCGCCTCCGGGCTACCGTAGGCTCTTCCTCCTATCTGTGACAGCGGTCTGTCACAGAAGTCCGTATCATGACCGGACTTAAAATTTGTTCATGAACCCGCAGTAGTGATACCAATATAAGCCGTGGTTTCCGGATCCCGCAATTTAAATATAACTGCATGGTGATCACTCATCTTACCTTGTCCCGGATCCGAACTGTACTGTCTTCTTCCGATCTGGGTCTGTTTCGCGGGGTCAGCAGCCTCAGCAGAGGAGCCCAGACAGCCATCTGCCCACACACCTCCACCAGCTCCACAGATAGAATCCCTCCAGCGTGTCCTGGGTCGGGCTCTTCCACGCACGGATCCCCTAGTTTAAATAGAACCGCATGGGAATCACTCATATTATGTGGTCCACGCACGCACGACTGATGCCTGTCTCACATTGGTATCACTTCTGTGGGCCCAGATACCCAAAAAAGGAAAATAAATAAATAATGTAATAATATGAAAATAATAATAACTAGAAGCACTCGGAGAACGCAGACCTCCGCCAAGGCTGATCAGTACCCCCCCCCCCCCCCGTGGGCCCCCCCACCCCCGATCACCACCAAAATTTAATCATTTCTTCCTTATCCCATTTCCAACAAACCCTGAAAATTTCATCCAAACCTGTCCATAACTTTTTGAGTTATGTTGCACACTAACGGACAGACAAACAAACAAACAAACCCTGGCAAAAACATAACCTCCTTGGCGGAGGTAATAATACTAAAACCGCAAGCGGTGTTAAGGCCCTCGCCCTCCCGCGCGACCGCCTCCCCATGCGACCACCGAGGACACAGACAGTGAGAGGACACTGTATCGTGGGCTCGATCTGACATTCTGCGAGACAACTACAGTTTTACACTTCTGAAAACGACTGCTCAATCGCGAGCTCATCACAGCCATGCCCAACATTTGATCAAAAATGTAGGTGATAACTTTTGATCACACATGTGTGTAGGTGATTTTCACTGAGTTTGGTCCTAATTGGATGTAAACCCTAGGAGGAGATGATGAAAGGATGAGGGGTGGGATTCTGACAAAAACCCATTCATTTCTATGGCACAGTTTTGGTGTTGTCATGGCAGCACGATTGTAAATAGGGGTGTGTCCTCAATGGCTTTTTGGTTCAGTTTGGCATGAGGGACGTGTGTCAAATTTCTTGTTCCTATGTCAAAATTTTTTTTTTACTCCCATTCAAAAACTGTAGGGGGCGTCAGAGAGCCATTTTACGAATCATCTTTACGATTTACATATCATCGTGTTCAGGTTGTCATTCCGCACAAATGTTACATTGGGTCCAACTCAATCTGACACTGTCTGTGCAAGATATACACGCTTTTATACTTCTAAAAATGTCCACTTTGTTGTGAGGTCATCACAGCCACGCCCATCATTTGATCAAAAATGTAAATGGTAACTTTTGATCACACATATGTGTAGGGGATTTTCACCCAGTTTGGTCTAAATTGGATGTAAACCCTAGGAGGAGATGATGAAAGTATGAGGGGTGGGATTTTAGAGGTCCACACTTCCACCCAATATGGCCGACTTCCTGTTGGGTTTAGGGTGGGGCCACAATGTAATTTTTTACTTGCTCTACCATGGGCTATGTCAGTACCAAGTTTCATGTTTCTATGTTGAAATTTTTTTTGGCTGGGTTCCCATTCGCGCAATGTATTTTCATATTTTGAGGGGGCGTGGCCAAGTCATTTTTCAATATTTCTAAAATTCTTCCTGCTGGAAAATTCTACTTTTCCACAGTGTAATTTTCAGTCTGTGTACCATTAGTGGAACACAAAGAGTTTTTCAGCAATTACATCCATTGCGCAAAACCCCATTCATCTAAATGGTACAGTTTTCGTGTCATCATGGCAACACAATTGTAAATAGGGGTGTGACCTCATTGACTTTTTGGTTCAGTTTGGCATGACAGATGTTTGTTTCAATTTTTTTTTGCCTATGTCAAAAAAATTTTTTCACTCCCATTCAAAAACTGTAGGGGGCGTGAGAGCCATTTTACGATCAAACTATACAAGTTCCATATCATCACGCTTAGGTTGTCATTCCGCACAAATGTTACATTGGGTCCAACTCAATCTGACACTCTGTGTGCGAGATATGCACACTTTTATACTTCTCAAAATGGCCGCTTATTTGTGAGGTCACCATAGCCACGCCCATCATTTGATCAAAAATGTAAATGGTAACTTTTGATCACACATGAGTGTAGGTGATTTTCACCCAGTTTGGTCTAAATTGGATGTAAACTCTAGGAGGAGATGATGAAAGTATGAGGGGTGGGATTTTAGAGGTCCACACTTCCATCCAATATGGCCGACTTCCTGTTTGGTTTAGGGCAGGGCCACAATAGAATTTTTTACGTGTCCTACCATGGTCTATGTCTGTACCAAGTTTCATGTTTGTACGTGGAAAATATTTTTGGGAGGGCTCCCATCCGTGTAATGTATTTTGATTTTTGAGGGGGTGCTACTGAGTCATTTTTCGATATTTTGTCTTGCCGACTTCAAATAGAAAAAAATTTCACCGGGCTTGAATTTTTGGTCAAATAAAATTGACTTTTTGTTAACGTTCAGGGGGTCAAATTTGCGTTTAAAGCGGCATAGAATAATAATAATATTAACGGAACCATGCGATTTTAATAGGCCCTCGCCGACATGTATGTCTGGGCTCGGGCCTAAATATAGTGTGTGATTTATTTCTCTTGCTTGCTACATTTTTCATTCACAAATGTAAATTCTGTAACACAAAACCAAATATTATTTATTTTTTGAAAGATGCTGAACTTTATTTAAAGCTGCTAGATTAATCTGGAAACAAAAAGGCAGTATTTGCTCTGATTTAGACATTGTATTGTAGTGTATTCCCCCTGGTAAACTTGTTATGTTATTTTCTTGTTGTATACATTGTATACTCTACTTCATTCAATAAAGATTTAATGAAAAAAAAAAAATTCTGTGGGCCCATCACGTGATACCATCACAGATTTGAGGCTGTCTGTTGTCTTTTGTAGTTTTACCCAAAAATCGAAATCGAAAATTGAGTTTTTAGAGGAAAAAAATCGTGATTTTATTTTTTGTAGACAGGAATGTGCGATTGTTTTTTTTTTTTTCTTAAAAAAAAAAAAAAAAAAAAAAAAAAAGAGCCAGATTCAGGTAAGAGTGTAAGATAAACTTGTGTAACTTCATTTCCCACAGCAACCAAATATTCTATTACAATGATGTTGTCGGTTGAATAAATGTACCAGTTTATATATAGTTTATATTTATATTTTAGTTTATATTCTTGCTGTTCATTTGACTGTTGTTTACTCTATCTGACTCTGTAAAGCCCTTTGAGATAACCTTGTTGTGATATTGGGCTATACAAATAAAGTTGAATTGAATTGAATTGAAAATTATATCTCTTATTAGATATAAACACATTGTTCGGTTATTTGCCTTTGGTTAAAGCACAAAGAGAGAGAGGAGAGCGGAGACACTGAACATATACACTGGTCTACAATTTTTTTTTTTTTTTTTTTTTTTTTTTTTTTTTTTTTTACAAATTATCTGCCTCAGAGATTAAATGTGTTAAATGTTAGATATTTTAATCAGATTATTTGGACAGCAAATGACCAAAGTGCTGGTTTGCTGATGTTTTGATGGTATATGATAAAGTGTTATTCCACAAAGTATATCTTGGTTTGTGGTTTATGTATCCAATAGATTTATAAATGTTCCACTGATAGAACCTGTACAGTGAATGTATTGTCATGTACAGTGTTTGAAGTAGATCTGGTAGCTCTGACACTAATTTTCCTCTGGAGTTAAACCCATTCTCTCGTAGATGTATACGATGAGGAGCTGCTGTATCAAAATAGAAGATTATCTTCCACCAGAATTTAGGGTTAGGGTATATTTCTTTTATGATTCCAAACCATTCCTCTTTTACTGTGGCTCAGCATTTTAATAACTTTTATCAGGTTTAGTCACAGAGTTTCTCATACCCAAAAAATGTTAAGCTTTTCTTTCACAAATGTGAGAACGATGGTCTGAAATTGCGTTAAAATGTACTAAAAAGTGAAATTTCTCTTGCCTGGCCAGCCAGCACCCCTAAACCTCTGATTCTAGAATCGCCCCTGTTAATGACCACAGTCTCCTACGCGGTCGATGTAATTATTTCGGTCCGAGTCTAGAGATTTTGTTGTAAGAAAAAATTAAAACTATCCATACGTGTAACGTGTACGTAGTAAAGTCCTCTACACTCCACACCTACTCCTCGAGCAACAACTGAGGCATTTCCGTGTTTTGATTTGAGAGCATTACGTCACAGGGATGACAAACGTCCCACAATGCAATGTCAAATTAACCCTCGCTAACCTGAATTACATGAAACACTGGGAGTGAATAACTTGAAATGTTTCGATTAACTTGACCTGAAATTTCAAAGAGCTGCTTTTACTAGTGTTCGTTCTTTCGGTGGTGTCTGTTAGATGCTGGCTTCTTGTTTGTAGGTAAGTTTTAGTCAGCTACTAGCTTACCTAGCAAGCCTAATGCTAAGCTAGTTATGTATACCTTACTCGCATTTATTTTATGGAATTACAAACATTATGACAAATCCCAACGTTAAAACATTTGACGAGAATTAAGGTTTTAAAAATACTTTTTGGCCAAGTCAGATTGACTTTACAATCGGTTCTCCTTTCATTTCTGACGTTAACAGTGAGATTTGGATGGTGACGATTGATCATTTAAAAGGTTAAGAATCATGAAAAGTATTCCACAGGGCAGTTTCGTTGTTCGATACAACTATAATGCCCACAACTTAAGATAAATTTATGAAAGACAAACTAGGAATAAACTGACGTGATTTCAAATCTGCATAACTATGTTATTTCCTTCATCACTGTGTAACATCATACCAGTATTGCACTTTATTTTGTAGATTCCAATCAGACATTGACAGGTTTTCTGGCAAAATCTCCAATACTGCACTATATGACACTGTTTATGTTAACTAATAGCTAAACATTAATAGTAGGCTTTGAATCAAGATGCTTGTGTTTCCCTCTTGTTTTCTAGTGTTCATTCATCCAGCCAGCATTTTGCTCTTGGATTAGCATCTCTGTCTAGGATGGATTCAGATTATGAACATCGCCTCCTCCGCCAAATCAACATTCAGAATGACAACTTGAGCCCTGTAGTGAGTTCTTTCTTCCCTTTTGTATTCATTGTCCTTTCCAAAGTCCCTTGGCATGTGTATGTATGTGTGTGTGTGTGTGTGTGTGTGTGTGTATGTGTATATATATATATATATATATATATATATATATATATATATATATATATATACACATATATATATATATACATATATATATATATATATATATATATATATATAAAAGAAGAAGACCACAATTAAGCTTTAAAATGTATACTTTTTGTTACAGAAAATGACACAGACCCTGCACAGTCAGTCACCCAATGGTTACCTTTTATCTTCATCCGGTAAGATGGGAGATAGATTCATCCCAACCAGAGCAGGAGCCAACTGGAATATCAACTTTCATAGAATCAATGTAATAACAGATTATGAAAAAAGTTATTGATGAGTTACTGTGTGTGTTGAGTTTTTAAGACCATGAACATTTGGGTTTGTTTTTCTTTTTTAAGGAAAATAAAAAATCCCCAAATCAGAACAGAAAAACTAAGGATGCCACTTCTGATAATGGCAAAGGTAAATAACTTTTGCATATATTTGGAATTCTAGTTTGGTGCTTTATAGACTATTATTTATTAGTCACATTATTTTGTACTTGTAGCAGATGGGTTGGCCTACTCTGCTTTGCTGAAGAATGAGTTGTTGGGAGCAGGAATAGAAAAGATCTTGGACCCTCAGACAGAGGATAGACGTCTACAGCCATCAACACCAGAAAAGGAGAGTCTTTTCAGTGTATGAGCTATATTGCATTTCATTCTATTTTACATATTGGTCTAACTAGTTGTCAAAAAAGACATACACTTGCTCTGATGACATGATGCTGCTCTTTAGTCCATGTCCAGTCTTTACCCCACTGTTACTCTGGTCATGTGGTTTTTTTCATGAAGCTGTTTTAGGTTATGATTGAGTGTCTCTGTATGGTCCCTGTAGTACTCACTCCATACAAAAAGGTCATCACCAGATAATGGCACCAACATCTCTCCCTATTCTCTATCGCCCGTTTCCAACAAAAGGTAGACACTCTAATGTAGCATTTTTATTTATTTTGTTGTTGATGATACAACAATTGCAGAAACTATTCTTAGATTGAAGTATGAACACTTTCAGTTATCTTGCATATTTCTACTTTATACCTGGGCTTCATGAAATCTGACTTTTCTTGTTGTAGTCAGAAACTACTGCGTTCACCAAGGAAGCCAAGTCGCAAAATATCCAAGATTCCTTTTAAAGTCCTGGATGCTCCTGAGCTGCAGGATGACTTTTATCTCAATTTGGTTGACTGGTCATCCCTCAATGTGCTCAGTGTTGGCCTGGGCACATGTGTTTACCTGTGGAGTGCCTGTACAAGTCAGGTACTGAGCTGTATATGGACATTATGTTAGAATTTCTAATTCTGAACTGTTTGATTTGTTATGCTGTCGTAAATTACATGCTGAATTGTCTGTTCATCAGGTAACAAGACTCTGTGATTTGTCTGTGGAGGGAGACTCGGTCACATCAGTTGGATGGTCTGAAAGAGTAAGCATGCATCATGATTTACTGCCTTCAGAAAACTGAAAAGTGGATATTCAGTTGGATTTTTGTTGTCAATAAGAGGATTTTGTCATGTGTTTAGGGTAACTTGGTGGCAGTGGGGACTCACAAAGGCTACATTCAGATCTGGGATGCTGGTGCTGGGAAGAAACTCTTTGCCCTAGAAGGACACACAGCCAGAGTTGGTGAGAACAAATCACAACTGGAATAAATGAACAGACACTAATGAACTGAATTTATGCCTAAATGTACACCTAATAGAATCTATGCATTTTAGTTCACTTTTACCAAGCCTGAATTCAATTGTGCTTAAATTCCACAGGAGCTCTGGCTTGGAATGCAGACCAGTTGTCCTCTGGAAGCCGTGATCGTCTGATTCTTCAAAGAGATGTGCGGACACCTCCCCTGCAGTCAGAGAGACGGTTACAGGGACACAGACAGGAAGTATGTGGCTTGAAATGGAGCACTGACCATCAGCTGCTTGCTTCTGGTGGCAACGACAACAAGGTAAACTTGGAGTCATGAAACCTGTGTCAGTCTCACTTCATTCACTTATTGGGTTCATTGATAAGGTTGTTATATTTGGTCTCAGTTACTTGTTTGGAATTACTCATCGCTGAGCCCAGTGCAGACGTACATGGATCACCTGGCTGCAGTAAAAGCCATTGCCTGGTCCCCACACCAGCATGGCCTGCTGGCATCTGGGGGCGGCACTGCTGATCGCTGTATTCGATTTTGGAACACCCTGACCTCACAGCCACTGCAATGTATGGACACAGGCTCACAAGTCTGCAATCTGGCCTGGTCCAAGCATGCTAATGAGCTGGTACGTGTTTATACATGCACACAGTATACTTGACTGATGTACTACAAAAAAATGAGATGAGATTGTTTTGATCATAGATTTGTCGGAATGGTCAAAAAAGGTTATTGTGACACATATTTTTGTATGTGTTGATACTGAAATATGTCCTGATAGAACTCATCAACAAATTTTTTCTTTGTAGTTTAAAGGCTGATTTTTATG
>NC_043960.1:46334452-46504452 GCF_902148855.1 Sphaeramia orbicularis | reverse complement strand
AAACAATAATTATTAAAGCCAGGCTATCTGAACTTCAGACCCTCTGCCAGAAAAATGACATAATTTTCCTTTGATTGCTGAAAATCTGCTCTTTTCCAACCCTTATTGTTCTGATGTAATTATCTGGATGTGACCTCACTAACATCTACATTTTAGCTACATATTATCACTTTGATAAAAAAATATATATATCCAAACTAATAATACTAAAAATATTAACAATACAAATAACTCAATAACACGTGTAGACTTTTCACAGGCATAAGTAGTAGTAATATTGGCCTATTTTCTGCATGTAGAAGGCGTGAAGTTTATTTTGAATGGAAAAATTACCAATATGCGGGTTAGCTACATTTACAACATAAAGTAGACAATATTGACAAAAACCTCTTTTCTCTCTCATTTTACTCACGGCTCGATCGTAAATACAGGTCTGGCATTTGTGACGAAAGAAGACATAAAACATCGCTTCAAAAATTTGCTGGTTTATGGTGATTTAATTCTGTATACACCTTGGCCCCGACTGACATTCATTCAAAAGGAGGGCTTCCCCGGACCAAGATGGCGGCTCCACTGACATATTCATCAAGTTACCTACACTACATTCAGAGTTTACATCTGTAGCTCTGCTTGAGAAATGCTTGGGGAAATGTAGCTTGTGTGAACGCTACCGTACTATTTAATCAATAAAATAGATAAACTACGGAGAAGCTGACTGATTAGGAAAACGGCGACGCTACCACCATGCTAATGAGAAATGTAAACTACTAACTTTAACGCCGTTACTTGTGGTGACTTGGCGTGGCTCTGACCGGGCTCTTGGTCTATGGAAAACCAAACCGGTTCTTTGGAGGCATCAGGTTGAAACCAGTTTAGCACTGGCCCTAGCATCGGCACCGAACTAGCACTAGCTTATAATTGGTGGAAAAGGGGTATCACTGCCCAATGCAAATTAATTGCACAGAGATGAAGTTTTACGTGGTTAAACGTTACTAAGATTTAGTACCCAGCTATTGTTACAGTCATAACTTTTATGTCAGTCCGATCATAAGCACTGCCCTACCTTACTGACAATAAACTATGGTCAGTTAGCCTTAGCAATGCTAACACAATTTTAACGAACACCACAGTTCTGTGTAGATACTGTCCAATAGATTCTGTTAATGTGCAAAGTGTCCGTTCGTATGTATCACCGAATCTTACAAAAATACACGACACAAATGCCAAATAAAAGAGTTAATACACTTACCGAAGCGCCATCATTCGCATCCATAGCGGACCCACGGTAGCACGGGGAGGAGAGCTGATGAAGGAGATCCGCGCTCAGTTCTGGAGGGAACCCACTAGTTGACCTTCTTCCTGCATCGGCGTCACGTGACCAACCTAACGTAACTTGATTGGTTGGCTGTTGGTTCGACTTGAGATAGACTCGATTGCTTATCCTTGGTGTCCCGGATGTTTGATCTGAATTTTTTGCATCTGAATTATTTGCATCTGAATTTTTTGCTTCTGAATTTTTTGCTTCTGAATTTTTTGCTTCTGAATTTTTGCATCTGAATTTTTTGCTTCTGAATTTTTTGCTTCTGAATGTTTTGCATCTGAATATTTTTTATTAAAAATTTATGAACATAGTTGAATTCAGAGCCAAAAAAATTCAGATACTTCATTTCAGTGCAAAAAAATTCAGCTACTTAATTTCAGAGCAAAAAAATTCAACATTAGATATTCAATGGCTTTTATAATTCAAAATCTGATGAGACAGATTTACTTCCATAGATAACCTCCTTGATCTATAAACCAGTAGATGATGATGCCATTTTACAATAGTACCATTTGACCTGGAATGAAACCCCATATTTTGGTCGAACCAGAGTCTAGTTGTTGAGTTGACATTGTGGTCAGAGGGAAGTTTCACCTGCAAATGTGATTAAAATAAAACTGGAAGGTCTGGATGAAATTTTGCACATTTGACAGAACCTTAGAATAACTATTAATAAGTTAATAATAATAAGCACAGCCATAAGTGAACTGCTTAGGAAACAATCTACTGAGTCATTTCAAGAATTTTTAATTAGTTTAAATTTGTAACCATATGTTTCTTATAGATTCCTTGATGTTTTTTTTCTCCTCATAACCATATCTTTACCATTGACTTTATTGCACAGTTGAATATTCATTAATTGCCCAGCAGTGATGTGTGTGATGCTGGAGAACTTGAAAAACATTAATGGAAATTGCCATATTTTTTCTCAAGGGAAAGCATCTGTCGTTATGTTTTCTCTGCTGTTACTGAAGAAGAAGGTCAAAAATATTTTCATTGTTGTGCTTCTGTGAGCTAACTTTAAAGTAAATCTTCATCTCACTATTGATTAGCCATTTAATCACACAGAAATGACTGTCCTTTGGACATTTCCAGTTGCTAGCAGTTTATTTCTGGAGAGTTTATCTGATATTAAAGAGTTTTTGATTTTATTATAATTTGTCCCTTCTCAGTGGCATTTGGCTAATGTGATTATTTGACGAAATATCAATATAAATTGTTGGTGAAGCAATTCGTTGAACTCAAGAAGGCTCTAAAAAGCCTGTGGAAGCTGTTAAAAAGGTTTTAGTTCAAGAACTGTTTGCGCATGGAACCTGGATGTCTTACACACAAATTTGCAACTACAAACTGAGTATTTAAAAGGATTCTTAGCATTGTAGAACATGCCAGTGTTTTACAAAATAATATCAAGGACATGGTGGAGCTGCCATGACAGTCACGTTAGCATGGCCTGCGACCTGTCAGTGTAAATATGATGGATGGTCTGAGGAGAAGCGGGAAAAGAATACATATGAAAGCTTATTGTGCACATATGGTCCATTAAGCACTTTCCTGCTTGTTTTTATGGCTGGTTTAATCTTTTTTAATCTGTCAGAAAATCAATTTGTTCACGTCGCTGCCAGGTTGCTGAGCGGAGCACTCCATCACGCATCCACAGACCTTGCCTGCCTTAGCGAGGCATTGTGCTGGATGCAAGTCATCAGAAAGTGCTGTACAGAGATAAATGAATGCACTGATAGATAGATATAGGAGAGGAAAAGGTAGAAAGGGCCTGAGAAAGAACAACAAGTTTATGTGAAAGTGGGTGAAAGCTAACAGAAAAGCCTATTTATCTAAAAATATCAGTGAAAACAACACTGTAAGATGAATGACATGAAGAAAGGAATTAGTTACACATGTGTGGGAAGGTTAACAAGTGTAAAAGTAGACTGTGTAAACACCTCTTAGTTACCAGGTCACTGACAACCCATTTTGAGGTTCATTTTACATTTGAGATTCTATTCTGATATATTTGGTTGCATTTGAAGTTCATTACAGTGGACATTCAGTCTATTTTTGTCTTTTGATTTATTTATTATTTATCTAGGAAGGTTTGGCTGAGATACAACATTTCTCCTTCCAGAGAGTCCTGGTTAAATCTGCAAGGAAATGGAGAACAATTTCATCTGAAAAAACATGAAATATATAAAAGCAATGTAAGAAAGATAGTAAAAGAAAAGCAGCAAAAGTGAGACAGATAAATATATTCTAACAATACCATGAAAATGAATGTTTAAGGAAACAACTTAAAAACAATACAGAGGAACACATATCATTGGTACAATATGACTCTATCAATATAGATCAAATGTGATAGGATATACTGAAGTCTTAGCATTCATTTCCACTCTCGCCTTCACGACATAATTTTATAGAGATGCACAAGCAAGAAAATACAGCTGATACAAGACAATAAAGGCATGATTTCCAGCCATATGAGGCTTAACAGTTTAACTGCATCACTAACAGCCTTTAAACATTAAATTCATCTGTTAAAAAAAAAAAAAGAAAGAAAAAAAGCAGAGGCGTTAAGCTCAGTGAGATAGACAGAGAAAGAAAAGAGATAGATTGAGCTGCATTTCTAAAACCCCACAGTGAACCAGTGATTATCCTGCATTCAGCAAAAAACCAAATAAGTCCTGTAATTCCTCCAAAGGGCCGGAATGCTAAAAGAGCTAATTTGACAGAACAAGTATAAGAGAGAAAAAGTATTTTCTGTAATAATCTGTGGATTTAGTGGGAGAAAGGGAGGATACCTGGGATAAAGCAGGGGTTTGGCTGAATCCATTACACCACTGCTATGGGATTATTAACGCAGCCAGGAGTCACTGGGGCTGATAAATACCCATATGAAGACATTGCAGGGGCAGTGAAATGTGTCATTTCCACTCCCAACAGCATGGAAAGGATGAAAAAAAAAAAACATTAAAATTGCATGCAATTTATTTGTCAGCTTAGAAGAAAAAGAAGAAAAAAAGTCTGTATCTCATAAAAAGTTTTTTTTTTTTTAAAGCATGAAGGCTATTTTCCCCTTGAGCTGTTTGGAAAAGGAAAACGCCTTATTAGCCCCTGCGACACACAGAGTGTTATTTGGTTATGCAGTGAAGCCTAAAACAGAACATCTCACTGAGTGATTACCTCTGTCAGGCCTTTAACAGACCACACACACACACACACACACACACACACACACACACACACACACACACACACACACACACACAACACGCACAATATAAAACACCTGTCCTCTAAAACGCCTCAGAGCTCTCATCCTGCCTCTCTGCCACACCTCGATGTGCAGTAATTCTGGAAAAGGGCCTCTTTAAGATTGGTGACCATAAAAGCCAGGCGCAGACTGAGCTGTTAAATGGCTGCTGTGGGCGCTCGGTTGCATCTGCAGCTCCAAGCAAGGAAGTACTGTCACCATTAGTCCAACATCAGATCTGAAGACAACAGCAGAAGGAGCTGCACATGTTTTCACTCTTTGTGATATGGTAAATGAAAGGCCATGGGTTTGAATTTCTCAACATAAAGCCATTTCCAGGATGACTGAAAAAAAGAGTGTGACATCACTAACACGGCAGCGTTTAATGAGCTTTGTTCAAAAGTAAGGATTGTTGGCTCCCAATCCCTCTCCATCCGTTCTCTCCTTGAACATGGTAAAACTCAGGAGGAGGACGAGGAAAGACAGGCCATGGCGGACGTTAATGTTCTGTTAAACCATTCTTAATTAAAAAACATGAAAAGAAAAGCAAAAAAGCAAAGAACCTGAGGATATGCTAGTTTTCGGCTCTCCCTGAGCCGTTTCCAAGGACTCTCACTAAATGTTTAATTTCACCGCAGACAGTGACATTTATCAGTGGGTTTCCAGTGGGGATGCTCATAAACAGCCTGTTCCCTGGAAAGAGGCATCTTGGCCTGAGGGGAGAAACAGACGGAAACAGAGATGGAATGAGACGCAGAGAAGAGAGAAAGAGGATCACGACTTTCTGAGTGAAAGAGACAAAGACACAAAGAGAACAAGGAAAAAGTGTAATTATATCAGATTTCCAATTTGGTGCAATCATGTTCAGATCTGTCAGTTCGTCAAAGGATTTAATAAGCAAAAGAGCTACAGATTTTGGCGAAGAATACACAGCAGCCAGTGGCCAGTTGAGCTCAGCCTGAGTCAGTCCACAAATGGAGACCAAGTTATGTCCCATCACTTCTTTAAATGTCATTTAAAACAAAAACAAGAACAAATATATCAGTGTGAAGTGGCATTAATAGTGCTGGTACTTGGAGAATATGATGAACCAAAATGAACCAAAACAGTCCACATATTAAGTAGATTTCATAAACTTTATTTAATGTGCATTCAGACAAAATTATTGAACAGTGGACTGATGGACTGTTTGCAGCGTCTTCACAGATATTCTAATAAGGTGAAACATGTCTGGTAATTCAACACCAAAGAAGTCCTTGGTCTCATTCATCCATTCATTTTAGATGGAAAACACCAACAGAATGCTTCACTTTTTCTACACTGTTGTGCATGTCGAAGCCCACAACGCCACCTTCTGACCACATAATGATTTTATGAGGTTTATGGAAACAGATGGAATTCACGTAGTCTTTTTCTGTCTTTTCAAAGGTTTGTTTCGGATCCAGTTTTTAATTTAGAGGAACAGTTACCGTCTGAAGTCTCTGTTCAAGTAGGAATTTAAGGAATTCAGGAATTTCAAGTCTCCTGCTTGCCTAACGTTGGATAGCAGCATGTATTATTTCCAATGATACCCTGAATTTCAGTAAAGAAACATTTTTTCTACATGTATGTACTCTGGTATGATGTAGAGGAGTGTTTTCTGTGGCTGGAAGTAATGAAATTCAATTGGTCAGAGAAGAAACAAGACTCCAACATCTCCTCCTGTCTCTGTTTACAGGCTGTAGAAAATCTGACCCATATCAAATACCTGTTTGCTGTTGATGAGGGGTCTGAGATCCCCCTCAGGCCCTTCACCAACACCATGAACTCTATCACATACAACCTCTGTAAACACCATCTTGACCCCTTTGGTTGTCAAAAATACACCATTTCAAAAACCAACTGGACTTGTCAGTAAACAGTTGTGGAAAAAATTATTAGACCACCCTTGTTTTCTTCAATATCTTGTTCAGTTTAATGCCTGGTACAACTAAAGGTACATTTGTTTGGACAAATATAATGATAACAAAAATAGCTCATAAGAGTTTAATTTAAGAGCTGATATCTAGCCATTTTCCATGGTTTTCTTGATAATAACCAAAATCACTTCGGTTCTTTCATCAATAGCTATGACATTGTACTGCCAAAAACAGTGCTTTTAGACATTTCATGTTTTCTAATAATTTTTCCGCAACTGTATATGCTGACGAATCTTTCATGTCCAGTTTTTTTAACAGATATAAATAAAAATGTAAAATCAATGCCTAAAATATCCACTAAGAAATATGTCAAATAAATATAAATTCATTCTTTGTATGTAAAACAGCTAAATATTGTGTAACCTTGAAATGTTATAAAGACAGTTTAAATATAAAACTATAGGCTTTTTATGCCTATGCCTGGATGTTTCCATCAAAACTTTATACATAAAGCACATACAGAAGGCATTAATATAACCTGTTAATAGATCAGTGTCCATAACAGATGTGGTGCAGAATGCACATTTGTAGCAACTACATTTACAGTACATATATGATCTGACACAAAAGAAGATGCTAAACATTGGTTTTGGGGACGTTTTTCATTTGGTGAATGTGTGAATTTGTGCAATATGGACAGGCAGATGCAAATGCCAGCTGCATTGACAACATTTATATCAAGGATGTAGTTAGGTCAAGCTTCTGTTTTGACTGTCAAAACAGGTAATTTTCTGTTTACCTGTAATTTCATTAAAACGTATCTATCTTAAGGACCCAATAAAAGGAATATACTGCGATGCACAAAGAATCCACTCTGGCCTCTGTCTGCATGTTGTTGTAAACATGTAATGAACAGTAGTTCTGTAAGGCTGTGATTCTGGAATATTCAATGTCAAATGGACCTCTAACAGGGTGTTTTGTATGCTCTGGTGTTGACCTTATGTTTAGACAGGACACTTCTGTGGGAAAGGCAACATAACATTCAAGTCACCTTACCTGCACATCTTCCATCCACATGTTCACATATTAGTGCTGTTTATTAATGTGTAAATGTGACTTTTGTTCGATACCCTGAGAGCCTTCCTTTCACTTCTCTTATAAATTCTCATTGCTATTTGAAGGCACACAGAAGCTTTATTGGATCCCTGGTTACACACAAGAAAGAAGTATAAAGCCATGGTGGAGAAACTATTCTGAACGCAGTAACTGTCTTTACTTGTCAGATGGACGAGATAGTTCCACATGTCTGCCTTAAATCACTCATTCTTATTTCCCCCTTTCACCCACCTGCTCTCTCTACTTTCTCATGGCATATATTTTCTTCCCTCTATTCTCATATCAGTTCGTCCCTCCACAGATTTATTCAGGAATACGAAATGAAATCCTCTCTCTTCCGACTTGTATTAACCGTCTTCATTCCAAATGTGTCTTATGAAGACAAATTCAGTGTTGAAGTGTCACGTCTGTTAACATGCAAATTGTACATCCAAAATAACCCTCCTCCTTAACATGTGATATGACCCGACCTGTGAGACGAGGGATAAATAAAAAAAAAAGATGGTAAAGAAGCTACTGACTCAAAAGGCCAATGCTAATCATCATGGCCTGTTCAGTTTGAGGGGAAGGAAATGTGTCTGCCAGTGAGGCCATTAACCCAGCCCCTCGGTGTCTCTACTATGGGTCACATACACCCTCTCCACCTCTACTCTCTGCGAACTTTAAGCAAGTTCTAAGTTTGATGGCTGTTCAAGCATTAAAATGAAATGTCTGCAATTTTCTCCCCTCATGGGGAATTTGCATGAGGCTGAGTGTCCTTCAGAGTAGTCATAGACTGGCGAACTGCTTCACAGCCAAATCATGATTAAAGGTATAGTCATCAGTGGAACTGCGCACAGCCATTCACATCTGCACTCACTTTCATTTATCATCACACCTTCACTGTTATTTATCAGCATTTATGCTTCAAATAGCCATTAATGCCAGTATTTTATGGTGTTTGATTGACATTGCATTAAACTCAGCCCTAAGTCCATTTCTGAAACAGCTGACTGTGACTTTAAGACGAGGTGTGTTTGTGAGACTGATGAATCAGCGTTGCATTCAGCAGCCAAACAGATGTTGTTCCCCTCCTGTTAGCAGAGAAATGCCTACGGTGTCCTGCACGGGACATTTGGCACCCTGATGTCTGTCATCATTCATCGTGAGAGGGTTTCCAATAACAAGGGCAGGCAGGGGGCATTTTTTGAGCACATTATCCACAGAGGGATGCGTACATAATGCATGGACCTGCCACAGGGCACGGGAGGCACTGAGTGGCCCTCACTCAGTGGGGTCCTACATGGATAGAACCCGGGTTTGAGCAAAAGACGACAAACTGAATGAGAATTAGAGTCTGTGGAGAGACCAGTCATCATCTGGAGGGACGCTGACATTACGTTTGTGGATGCCATGTCACTGACGTTAAAGTTGTGAGGTTTTATATTATTTCTGTGTGTGGCCTCAAAGACAAACAAAGATGCCTTTTTTCTGCTGCCGGTTGTTCAGTCCTGTGGCTGTTCTCTGTACAGCTGCAGATGAAGCAGCAGGAACTCACTGCACAGTCTGTAAGAGAAATGTATTTCATACACTCTTTCATAGGATATCAGTGGGTGCCGTATAAATGGGAAACATGCAACAATGGACAAAAAGAAAGACAGAAAGGGTGTAACAGCATCATCTCTCCTGTGGGAATATGTAAATACTTTCACTTAAATGCTTGAGCTAAAAGAGCAGGAGAATGAGAGCGCTATTAGTAGGAAATAGGTGCATGCTGGGAAAAACTGCACCTAAGAAAAGATTTTCCCCATCATATTCACCCGTCATTTAATGGCACAAAAAGTCTGCTCTACGGATTTAAAAAACACGGCTTTATTATGTATCTTCATTCAAGTTGATGGACTGAATCTAGCACCATAGCTAATGTGCTTTAAAGTCAATACTGTAGAATTTTAAAATACCAACTATGATCCTGTGACTCTTGAAGCACCACTTAAAAAAAAAAAAAAAAAAAAAAACTTTTAAAAACAGCCTTAAAGTATCAGTTAAGTTGATTTATGGCTTGTCCTTAAAGTTAAATATTCATCTCGTTAGTGGGAACGTTCAGGAATCTGTTGCAATAATCATTTTAGTCAGACAGACTCTTCTCACTATCAATCTTTGCATTTTTTCCTGACTTCTGTTTGATAATACTTCTGTCTTCATGCATATTACGATATTACTAGTATGTTGGGCTGTGGGGAACCACGGGTCATATTAATACCGATATCTAGGGACTGAAGTTAGTAAATGCGTCATTCCTGTTTTTAACTTCATTTCCTGTCATGCAGCATGGTATACTTGTGCTTCCCATCAACCATGATGGGCGACACAATGTGGTTGTAAGGCTATTGTATTCCAAAATTACTAACATCATATTGGTACTATCAACTTGCCGAGATATTTAATGTGAAGATGGGACTATTCCTCAACTGTAGGTTCCAAATTGGCCAGTTAAAAATGTCTCAATTTCTCAGAACTGGGCAGATACACACACTCACACACACACACACACACACACACACACACACACACACACACACACACACACACACACACACACATGCTCTGAGACCTTCCAGCCTTAATCTAATTATGACTAACAATTTAAACCCATCTTTCATTGATTTCATCTTGTTGAATAAGAATTTAAACTGCATTCATTTGCTTTTATTGTAATTTATTGTTCAAAGGTAATGAAAATGAGTAAACTAAGCATTAAAATAAAGTGAAGTATAGATTACAAGTGTATCTTTTATGTCATTTTCATCACTTACTGCATTTTAAAATTTTCCATTCTTGCATTTACATCATTTTCATCTTTTACTAATTATTTAAAACTAATTTCTTTCACTTTCACTGAGGACCAAAATTAAGTATTTAAACTTAATAATATAATAACTTAATAGTGATTTTCCATTGATCACGTACATAAATGTCTCAGGAACAGACCTCCATTCTCCCTTTGAGTATCTCCATCACAGATTTTGCGTTGACTTCTGACTTGTCTTCCTGTATTTCTCTATTAGGTTTTGCTATGCTCGGTCTTTGTCTTTCTTCCACCTCAGTTTTGTCTCTTTATGTTGTTCTGGAGTCAACTTGTCCATCCACAGCCTCAGCATCATCTCCCTCCCTCTTGTGTGTCCATGGCCTTGTTTGACTTGTTGGACGTTCTCATCCACCTAGTGCCTGTGGAGGCCTCTCCCACTCCCACTCAGAGCAGCCTTCATCCTGCTCTTTTCAACCATCTACCTCTCCTGCTGAGCCATTTGGGAAATTTTCCCAAGATCGACTGGGACTTGAGAAAGTTTTCCAAGGAAATTAAGAGGAACTTCTCTACCTTGAGCACAGTCTTCATCTCAAGGCTCTTCTCTTTCCGAGGAGTTAAGAGCTTCCTCTCCTGAGGTCTTTTCCTATCTCTGATGGCTGGTTTAATCCCACTATATAGTAGATTTTGCTAGTATAAATGTTATATACTTTATATTCCACCAGCTCAAGGATCACTGAGATGAGAAGCTAGTGTTGAGAGACTATATCAGCCTGCAAACAACTTTTGAATGATATCAAACCTAGAAAGTTGTCAAAGTGTTCATTTTGCAAAAACATTGTGTAAAAGTCAAATCTATATCTTTCAAATGAAGATGAGCACTTCCTCTGATCCTTGCTGCACTGTATGTTTTATTTTTATGCTCACTCATTATCTGGTATTGTTGATCAAGATATGAGTCGTTGTTGCTATATTTAATTCTTAATAGAGAAATTATTTTACACACCTTTACACTCATGTTATGATCCCCCCAGTGCATTGTAATCAACTACCACAAGGAATATAAGCCATGAAATGATAAACATCCATTTTCAAAAAATTCTTTAAAATTCTGTTATAGACAAGGCTGATCAGCATCTAATCACACATTTAAATGGTGATATATATATATATATATATATATATATATATATATATATATATATATATATATATATCAGGCCTGTAACGGTACACGTACCGAACTGAAGCGTTTCAGTACGCACCTGTTCAGTTCGGTACACAGCTGTACCGAAACGGCACAGTATGATGAGAAAAAGAAAAAGGAATGAAAGACGTCGTTCAACGCGGAACTTTAAATCCGTGCAAGTTTCACACGGACTTAATAAAGGAGCACACACTGACCTGAAATATGAAATAGCAGTTGATATAAGGTTAAAAAAAAAACAACAAATATGATGTGAACCTGGAAGGAAGAGACTGAAGACCCTCCACCATCATTAGTCCAGTTTGGATCAGTTCAGGTTCAGGTGAAAGACAACAACGAGGAAAGAGACGTTAATAAGACGGACGTTGTTTGGCCCCTAGGAACTACGGTAGTTCTAAAACACTGACATTGTCTGTCTGTCTATCACGCACGCTGTATAATAGAGGAATAAATAGAAACGTTGAAAGTATGTAAAGTTTCACTTTCGTTTAACGACAGCATTCATTACGTTAGTTATGGACCGCACCCCCAGGTATATGACTGTGCACCCCCCCTACCCCCCAGCTCCGACAAAAAAAAAAAAAAAAAAATCCCTCAAGCACACAGGCACACACAAATACACACAGTGTCCTAAACAGTTTGTTCTCTGTCCTAAAATAAATAATTTGGTTCATTGTGTTGTCAGTGTTTCTCTTCAGTTTGTTTCAACAGAATACCAGTTTACCCTCTTGTTAATGTTGCACTTCATGTGGAATTTTTTTGTTATTTTTATGCAGAATGTGAACTGACAGAACTGTGATTAGATTTTTCTTTTTTTGTTCGAAACTACCTTTCAGGGAAAAGTGCAATACTAAAATACTAATGTTCAAAATACATTTAGTAATATTAATAATTTATTTTATTTTCTATTTGATTTGTAGCAGCAGAATTATATTATTCCTGTTTTTCTACATTCTATTGTCTCCAAAAATTGGGGGAAAAATGTTAAAAAATTCATAAATGCATTAGTAGACATTTTTAGGGATTTTCTTTCTTCCCAGAAATTCTGTGTACCCAAAAATTTTGTGTACCGTTACAGGCCTAAAAAAAAAAAAAAAAAAAAAAAAAAAAAAAAAATATATATATATATATATATATATATATATATAAGTAAGTATATATATACATATATATATATATATATATATATATATATATATATAAGTAAGTATATATATATATATTAGGCCTGTAACGGTACAAGTACCAAACCGAAGCGTTTCGTATATATATATATATATATATATATATATATATATATATATATATATATATATATATATATAACTAAAGTTTCAACCTGTTTGAAGATTTGAGCCTGAATGTTGGCAGAAAATAGATGGATGGATGACAGATATAAAAACTGTGTCTACCTGGGAGTTTAATGTTTAAAAGGATCCCCATTAGCTGCCACCAAGGCGACAAGCTCACTAAACGCTGATCACCTAAGTGCCGAACTTAACTCTCATTCCACTTAAAACAGGATTTTTAAAGGAATACTTAAAACATGATTCAATATATACACCTTTTTCCCCCATCTGTTCTGCAATTCTTCAAAATTATTATTTTTAAACCCCAGAGCTAAACTATGGTTTCCTAAAAGTTAAAGATGTCAGTATTGTAATAAAATGTTAGAAACTGTAATTGTTCCATTAGCTGTTGGGCCAAAATGTTGAGATGGCAGTTTTTTACCTTGGAAAAAACCTTCTGACCTCATAGATCTGTCCTGTCATGTTTTTGTTACAACTCCATCTTTGGTGGTTTACTGGTAGATGACCTCAAACAACAACTGGCATTGTTTTCCGTATTTTTCTGTCATGATTTTTATAGTTTCTATGTTGGATTTCCATCTATATTTGATATACATATTTGTTTCATCATGTTAAATATACGGTACAGTTTTGACAAATGAACGACTAAACATCATCGATCTATAAACACCATTATAATCCATTCATTTGCATGTGTGTACAGGCCACATCAACTCAAAGGCAGGTTCTTTAAAGTGTACTTCTTGTGTAATTGAGGTAATTATTTGGACTCTGGAAGGTCAACAGCGTAGGTTATTAGCTTTCACTCCTACTCTGAGACATTCTGTCCAGCTGCCTTTAATGTTATGCATGCAAAGCTAAATGTAGCATTAGCTGAGCCCCAGAGAGCGAGCTTTGACATTGATGACTTTGTTAAGGGGAACATATGTTTGAACAGATCGCCCCCTCTATAAATATAGGCTGTATTCAATCCCCATGGCCTGAAGGCTAGCGGCAATGTATGTCTGCATGACATTATACAGAAAAAGTATAATGGAGGTGGAAAGTGCGTGTGTGTGTAAAAGAGAAAGGCAGAATGAGGGGGGTGAGGGCAAACAGTTTCAGTGTTTTGATATCTTAGCTCAGGTGGAACATTATTTTACAGTTTACATTGTGCAGAATGTGGTTTTGTATTTAGATCTTCTTGTTTAAACCTAAATGTCTGTCTTAAAGGGAGGTGATAAACATATAGAGGACACACTGGTGTCCAAGGGCATAGGTTTGGTTCAGCATTAATAGAGGATATGCGTCTACGTCACTTCCCCTCTGGGGCACACCCCTCTAAATCAGACTGAGTGGCAAAACAAATCTCGCTCAACATGGCGGAGTGTAGCAGTAAACACAGTGAGACCTGGAAAAATGTGGAATATGAAATTAAATTAAGGACAGTTGGACTCGACATTGATTTGTATGAGCTACCAAAGAACAAGTGGTCCATGAACATTGAAACATGACCAGTGAATATATGCATTATCTACTTGTACTTTTGATATTTAAGTATAGTTAATATCAAATATGACACAGCTGCAGCTGCTTTGTGCTAGAGTACTCCCTTGGGTTAGCTTCAGTTTAAGTTTAAGTTAAGAGCACAAGGTTCACAATTACACAAAGTAAAGCTCTTAATATTAGCATCTTTCATTTAGCTATATTTTCATAACTGAAACGTTTTTGTCTTCATAAGACAAAATGCTATGTGAGGAAGGCTCAGCCCTTCACCGGGGAAGTCACGCGAGATTACATTCATGATCTCGCGTTGTTCCATTTTTGATTTCCTGTTTGGCTGATGTGAAGCACACATAGCATGTAGTCAAGTGATTCACCTAAGTACAAGTCCTTTATAAGTTCCCTTCTTGCCTTTACCACTGATGTTTTAAGCACCAAGTTAATGAAAAAAAGTAAGTGCATGTGTGTGTTCATAACATACGGTTAGTGTAGGTCTAAGTTCTGTGTGTGATTCCGTTAGCCACACTAGTGTTACCGGCACCAGGTCTAGGGGAATCTGGACTGGCAACAAAGGTTCCACAGGCTAGGGTGCACCGTGCAGCCAACAAAATGAAAAGGTGTGAACTGTGGATTAACGAGAGAGGACAACTAGTCAGCGCTTCGCTTCAGTCACCGCTCATTTAATACTGAGCTGCGCATAATTCAGTTACATTTCCATCATGTTAGCTATTTAAAAGCTTCTTGGTTTAATGTTCATCATCCACATTTATACAAAAGTATATTATACAAACAAAATCAATGCAAAAATCCAATTAACAAGAAACCATATCAAACCCAAAGTAAATTACATGTACATGAGCTCAAAATAATTTAAATTACATTCCACATAAACAAGAATTGACTAAATTATAACATGAAATTGTACAGAAACAATACCACTCAAAACACACATCCACTGAACTCAAATACTCACATTCACTCACACTTCAACAAACACAATACAACAACACTCGTACCATGTGGACATGATGATGACAAAATCCCCCTGCGATATCCACACGTTACCCCAAGGTAATATCTGCAAATTACTATCACAAAAACACTTCGGCCAACAGAAACCCATAGAGGCAACCGCACAAGATGGCGGTCACGACTGGGACACATACCGACAAAAACACCCTCTGCACTCAAAATGCATCCCAAAACCCCATCCAAACTCCACCGAACAGGCCATGAAACATCAACACCGCATATTCAATGACACTAATCATAAAAAAAACAAGTTTAACCATACCTGTGGATTAACGAGAGAGGACAACAAGTCAGCGCTTCGCTTCAGTCACTGCTCATTTAACACTGAGCTGCGCATGAGCGGAACACAGACCTGAAGTCTCCCTCGCAAATCCACAGTGGGACTACAGCGCCATCTACTGACGCACTCCAGTACTGACCCAATGTCAAAACTGTAATTCTACCTGGACCATTTTAAATAGTCAACAAAAAAAAAGATTGGGGGGGTGTCTGTTTCAATAACAAAAAACATAAATACATGTAGCATTTGCCACCTACTACACTAGCCTATTAGCTTATGGCCGCGGCACGGTCGCGGTCATTAATAAGCGTAGTTGGGAGCTCGTTAATGAGCATTAACATATTACTGATTTATCTAGCATTGTAATACTTGTTCGTTTTTGTGTTGGTGCGGGAATGGCTATAAAGTTGTAGATCGTGTGTGCATGTGGTCGCCACATTTGTTTTTTTAACGCCACTAGATGGGGCCCTTGTATTACTTATCTTATGTGACTTTTGTGGCCATGTCTGAAGTTCTACCATGGACTCTGTAGCCTGCTGGAAGACTCAGCTCGAGTTGCACCAGTTCTCATGAATATTCAACATGCTAATCTCCTTGACTCTGATTGGCTAACAGCTAGCCAATGAGAGCCTGGCTTTTCAGTATCCTTTACCCTGTGCAACAAGTGGAGGAACTGGTGGAAACAAAACTGAAACATAACATGCTTTGAACGTCGACTCCCAGCTTCCATGCCTTTCTTGTTTGTTGGACCTTACATGGAATTTTCACAACTTCTAACCTGTATCCACTGGGCACCCTCCACTACTCTATGAGCCTCCCGGGAATGCTGGGCCCCATGAATTTGTCATATTGACCCCCTTTTACGGCACCCCAGCTTGCTGTATACGAAAACTGTCACTGACCTAGATGAACTCTATGAGCATGGTCTCACCCGGTCAACTCCTGACTAGTAATGAGCTCAGGCATTAACATGTCACACTGACCAGCTATTCTAATTGATCTGATTTCTCTGCCTATTTCTTTTCAGTGGTAGTAGTGGACAGAGGAGGTAGCAGTTCATTGTCAAATTCACTACACAACACAAACATAACACAAACACCCATGGACCTAACATGTTTCCAAAAATATAAGTAAAAAGTTTATTTCACACATTTTATTTACAACTCATTTATAAATACCTCTGCAACTTGTATTCATAATTTACAGCAAGATATGATTATGTAAAAAGGGTAACCCCAGAAGCTATCCATTGCATATAAATGGGGGCCCAAGACTATAAACAGGGCACCTTCAAGTAAAATAAATGCAGTTTTAATATGTCTCAGTTTATCATTCTCACATTTACATCACAATGGATCTACAAGTACACAAAACATTAGTAATAGGCATGATATTGTTAAAATTGTGCTTACTTCTCTTAAGACATTGCAGGTTTCTCATATTTGTTAAAGTCATTCACATTTTTTCTGAAAGGATTGTTTGGAAATACAAACATTTATAATGTAGACAGAGATACTGAAAGTTGGATTTTAATGGTCTGTTGACCTAGTGCTACATACACATTGGTCACCAAAACTTGTTACAGTTTCCAGGAAAAGCTGGTATATTGTGATTCTTTGCACAATGTAATTTGAGAATCATCAAAGGATTTGTATTTGAGTAGCTGTGTGGTTTTCGTTTTCCTGTAATTTTTAAAAGAGTGACCATTACAGTTATTTATGTTCTGCAGTTGTGTACTGACTTTATGCACTATTTGTATGTACTGTATTTTCCTAAAGTTAGGATATGCAAAATACGATAAAGGGTTTATCGTGACTGGCTCACCTTTACAGGTACTCACCCCCTGTGCCATCTGTGAACCATTGGCATTGCTCTCTCTCTCTCTCTTTCCTCCCTTTCCAGGCACCTTCAGGACTCTGCATGGCAGGGGCGTCCTCTTCCCTTAGCCAAGGTTGGGCCACATACCATGCATTAGTCGGGTGGCATTAGCAGGTCTTCAGGTGGGCACCCCCTTTTCTTGGTGTTTTGGTGATTTAGGCCCAAGACACCTTAGGGGGGCTGGACAGCAGGCCCAGCGTCCTGGATTTGCCCTTGCTGAACATCACCCAACTTGATGCAGATGTTACATCTTTGCCAGTTGGCTCTGCCACTGCACCTCCCGCTGTATCCATATCCATTGCAAAGCTGCCTTTGCTTCTTTGGTGGTGTTGGCTACCAGCCGCTTTCTCATCAACCCTTCAGTTCCCAGCAGCCCTAGGGCTCTTGAAAGTGACCAGCAAAGCCCTGGCAGCTGACCTTCACTGACAGATTCCAGGCCTTCCATCCATTATGCTGGCTCTTGAGAATGAAGACTTGATATTTCTCTAGCTTGCGCTTGCAAGTGTCCTCCATCATCTCTTCCCTGGGTACCGTCAGCTCAATGAGCATCACCTGTTTGATACCTTTCAACCAGAGGACAATATCTGGTCTAAGACTAGTATGGGGAATTTCCTCTGGGAATTTGAGCTGCTTCTTCAGGTTGGCCTGCATCTCCTAGTTGCTTGCTGTGGCCAGGACCCTTTTGCTCCCCACTTCTGCCACTGCACTTTCTCTCGCCCTGACGAAGTGAATGAAACGGGGTCCACAAGACAGCTGCATAGCCTGTTCCACCCCTAACGCCAATTTTGCCAGGATCTTGTCATGTCGCCACCAGTATTTGCCATCTGCCAAACTTGAGGGACAAGAGGAGAGAACATATTCAAGGTTGGCAGGCCTTCTACAGAGAGAGCAGCTCAGGCTCTCTGCCAGTCTCCAAGTATGGAGTTTTGATGGAGTAGGCAGAACATCATAGACGAAACACAACAGGAACTTCATTCGGTGTCCTTCCATGTTCTAGATGTCCTGCCAGGTCAGGGTCCTCTCTCTCACATTCTCCCATTCCGTCCAGCTGCCCTGGTTGTTCATGGCTACAGCTTGACACGGTGGCTTTCTTCCTCTGCCTTTCAGGTCCCTCACCGTGCCATGGCGTTCCTTTGGGCCAGCTTTCTTCCAGCTTGTTCTGGTGGAGAAACCCAGGCCAACCCTGCCCTGCACTACTGACCCGACAATGTTAGCATGATGCAGTCAATCCTCTGTTGGCTGACCACTTGTGGCTTGTCCTGATGACAATATCTGCCTGGCACACTCTCTCATCTTTGCTGTCTTGCAGCATCATGGCCTGGCGTGTTTTTGTTGCCTTGTACTCTTCTACCACTGATGTTATGGGCAGCTGCAGCTTGCTGCTTTTGCTGTACAGGTCGATGGTGCAGAAGCTTTTTGGGATGCCTAGCCATCTCCTCAGATAGGTGCTCATCTTCCTCTCCAGCCCTTCAACAGTAGAGACTGGTGCCTCGTAAATAAAAAGTTGCCAGAACAGTCTGGTACCCCCAGGCCTTATACCTGCCAGGCAGATTGCTCTTCTCCAGGGATTTCATCCATGTTTCTGCCTGTACAAGCATCTCCTTCACGCTCTGCTTGTTGTTAAGGTCTGCCCTGTACCACTTCCCTAAACTCTTCACCGGCCTCTCTCAGACAGTTGGGATGATGTTCACCCCTGTCTTGAAGTGGAACAAATCCTGGACACGCCCCTTCTTCAGTATGAAACTTCTGGATTTTGCCTGCTTGAACTCCATCCTAGCCCAGCTAGTGAGGTTGATCAAGTCCTCCAAAATCCATCTACCTTCAGGCATTGATCGTGACGGTAAGATCATCTGTGAAAGCTCCTTTTGACACCATTTGGATGGCACATCCAAGTACTGCACCCCAACACAACTTCTCTGGTGACTTAACGAGAAGGTTCATCGCCGTGGAGAAGAGGCTCACTGACATGGTGCACCTCTGCCCACCTCTAGCCAGTTGGTGGTGAAGTCTCTGCATGTGAAACGCATATTAAGCCTGTTGAAGTAGCACTGCAAGAGCTTCTGGAACCGCTCTGGGATACGGTAGGTCTTCAGAGTCAGTTCCACTAGTTTGTGAGGCATCGTTACATAGGCATTTAAAGTCTAGGTCCTCCAATAACACACTAAGGTTGAAATTTTGAATTTCAGAGTATTTCTGTGAGTGCTTAGATCTGGCCACAGGACTGCCATTGTTCCTCTTTGCGTCCTCAATTATCTTCGAGATCACAAACATGTGCTCAAGATAGCCAGATACCCCTGGGACTTCACCTTTTTTGGACTGATGTGTCTACAGTGTTTTAAGGGAAAACATCTTTTGTAAAACAACCTAATATTCCAAATTCATTTAACTATATATACCTACTCCACATTTCTGTCCTTTCAAAGTGTCCCTACTGTCCATATGCAAACTTAGACAATTGATGGTGACCTTCCAGCAATTACACCGCTATAATTGCACAATTCTGATTAAACTATACATAATGTCTCAGATATTCTCATTATCACAGTCAATTAACAATTAGAAAGAACACACTGGCATAGAATAAAGTTTGCAGCGTAGAGCTACTGATGTTCAAGGGCATTAGAAAACAGATCAGATCCCAAGATGCATTCAAAGACACACACATATTCATTTAGACTCACACACAGATGATAATAGTTGTACAAAGAATGCTTCCTGACTGCACCCATATTCATGTTAGGCAATTATAACATAGTCTTAATCAGTGTTATGTTTTTTTTTTCCTTGAGGTTGGTGTCGGTTTGTGAGTTGTGGTAAATGAAGACCATTTTACAGTGCCAGCAGATGGTGAGTACTGAAGTGCTTGTTGACAGGTAGCCTATAGCTTGTTGTCTGAGCTGGTGTTATCACACACGCTGTAAGACACGCAAAAGCAACAACACACCTATATGCACACACACACACACACACACACACCTACACACACACACACACACACACACACAGGCTTTGAGGCCTAATTGGTACCCAGAAGGTTTTGATGGAGAGAGAGATAGAGAGGGAAAGAGCGACACTAGTATGAAAGAGGAAATGAACATCAAAAACACAGACCAGCTGGTCAACTATTTACTTCCAAAGCTCAGAGGAAAGAATACAAATCCAGCGTTCAGTTTTATTGAATGAAAAATAGCCTCATGAAGTGTGAAGCGAGCAAATGAGAACTGCTGTGTGAAGTTTGCAACCCTAAGGTATTAAGACAGCAGTAACAGCAGAGGTCTTTTGTTGGAAACATCCATCATTGCATCACAGGATCTCTGTAAGTCTGTCAAACATCTTTTCAAAAATGCCTTCACCAAAATGATTTCTCTCACAAATTCACTGTTAATTTAATTCTGCGACATCCTCGGTGATAATTGGATACCGCTGTGGTGTTTCTGCACTGTTTTCCTTTGAAATTGCCCGTCAGTCAAACAGTAAGGACAGCAAGGCACCTTTTTTCATTTGTGGTTTTCCAGCAGCGTTCATTTTGCAGCTTAAACTAACTTACCACATCTTATTTCATTTATTAAGTACAGTCTAGTTTTGCTGAAGCTGCTGCTGCTGAAATATGAAAATATACAATGGTTTTTTGAGGGATGAGATGTTTCCAGGAAAGGCAGCATACACAGACATCCAAATGTAACACAAATGTGACTTTATGTGTTTCCATACTGTCTAATTAATCTGAAAAGACAGTTCTGCATCATGATCATTGGATAGTGTTTTATAGAGTAATATACTACCCCAGGATTTGACAGGTTTGTCAAGATCAGACTCTTCCAGTTTGACTAATATATTTCTGCAGTCTTTTGTACACGGTAGCGTTTCACTGGATCACACGTGACCATTGAATGATACAGATTGTGTGGATCACTGCGATCAGTGGTGTAGTTTGTGTATGGATGAGTTAAAGATGTAGCAACAAAACATTAGACAAGTCAAAACACTCAATCCAACTGCTTAAAAATATCTCTATGTTTCAAGGGTTTCCCACATTTTTATTTTCCTATCAGATTTTTCTGGGGCACAAATATAGGAATAAACTCACAAAAAGAAAACAACAGCCAGGTGAAAACACATTCTTAAACCGCCACTGTCACAGTCATTTACCAGATCTTTAATAGTAATTAAATATCTGACCTACCTGATGACAACATGTAGCACAAATTCTCAGCCTGACTCCATTACACATCTCATTTTTTTCTGCTTTATATCGACTTGTGGTTGATCGACAGTTCACTGACCTTTTAGCCCCTCCTCCATGGTGACTGTAATCTTCCTCCTTAGTTTGACAGCTGATGTATGGCAGAGGCTGTAAAACACTTAAGCCTGGGGCGCGTTACAGTTAAGCCGGTTATAAATATGAGTTTGGTTTAAGGAGTAAGTTTGTTCCTGTTGAAGGATTCCTTTATCTGCAACCAAGCTGCTTCCCGTGGATGTCAGAACATTATTAATAACACAATGTGAGTAGGAAAAGCAGCGTGGAGTGATTCTTTTCAGTGTACATTTTGACTGGTACCAAGAACTGCGCAGGTGTCACTGATAACAATAACTCTGGCTCTGTTTAATTCAAGTGTCCCAGGAACCCATTCCAGCGTTCACATGGGCCCTGACACAGACACAATGTAAATGCAAAGCAGCCATTGTTAAGTTCATCAGTTACCCTTGTATTTTCTGATTTAATAAATTAAAATATTTGCTGTGAGTGTTTGCTATTATGTGGGTTGTCAAGTCATTTCAGGTTTAAGTTCTTTTTGTTCTATTTTGAAGCAACATGTAATGTGATGTTGTTTTTGGTTCATTATGATGTTTACATGATCAAGGAGAACGACTCAACGGCAGCTAAACATTAGCCTGTAGTTCTATTAGGGATAGGAATTCATAGATTATATGGATACAGATGGAATATTGACTTATCAGTCTAATTATTTGGTCCTGACTGATAGGTGATTAGAAGTCAAGTTAAAATTTTAAGGTACATGTCAGAAAAATTACCAGAATTCGAAAATTTCCTGTAATTCCAACACTCATCTGATTTGATTCTAAATTAGCACATACATGATCATGTATGTATGAGCATGGGGGCAGTAGCCAATCTGAAAAACCACTTTATATCAAGATTTTGAGCACAGATTTCTTTAATATATTAACTTGGTATCTTTGGGCCAATGTCCTCGAAAATGTGAAATTAAACAGACCACTGCGATTGGGGTTGGTATGTCGTATGTCAGTTTACTGTTTAGTAAAAACCAAGATCACATTAAAAAACAACGCGTGTGCACTTGAAAACCCTCAGCCTTCAATCCACACCAAAGTTTTTGCACATACGGACGGACGATGTGCCAGGCGCCCACTCTGTCTTCAATGTGGACCTCAATACATAATTGTACAAGTAACGCAACGGACCTGTATGTGGAGGATGTGCTGATAAAGCTGTGAGAAGTGAACCTTATTATTGACTTGCTGCTCCCCAACAACAATTTGCAACGGGTGGGGAGGAGCGGGAGCACATAATTCCACAAGTAACATGATGGACCTGTATGTGGAGGATGTGTCAATAAAGCTGTGAGAAAATCAAAGTGAGCTCCCCTCACCTTATCATTGTTGTTGACTATCTGCTCCTCCCCGCAGTTGAGAAGCAGTGGTGCATGCCAAAGTTTTTGCACATACTTAGACGGACGGACAGATAGACCGCCAACTGATGACAACACCCTGCGGCCAGTGTGGCCGAGGGTAACAGTCTGTGAAATGTCTCTCCATTTTTGGATTCATTTTGTCATCTTGAGAAGCATTAATGAATTTAAGTGTTTGTCAACCTCTTACATGTTTATAATGCATCACATGAACACAACCGCTCAGCGATCTTCGTGGCCTCTTTCATTAGTTTCAGTAGTTATTCATGACCTTTGCATTTGTGTGGAAAAACTTGAACCTCATCCTGGCCGCAGAATCCGGTACTGAGTCGACATAGAGAATGAAATTGTATATAATGTTTAATATAGTAGAGTAGTGTGGTAACAGATGTCTTCTTGTTGCAAGTTTCCATCAACACAAATGCATAAGTTTGACATCACTGTTTTCAAATGCATAACTGTCAGAACAACATGGCAGCATCCGTAAATGAACCGATAACTTAGAAGCATATGCTTCTAATGGACGCTTTACCAGCTGAGACTCAGTTCTCAATTCCCGTTCTTAAGTAGTACATGCAGTCTGTGGAAGTACTGTGTCAGATGTATGACCATGTGACTCTATGTGGTTTCACATGAATGTCTTTGATGGTTCTCTATAGCTAACCAGATTTTGATGTGCACCCATGAGCTCTTGAAGGCTCAGAATTACCAGTGTCCCCATATGCAGCCTGTTATAACTGGATATTCTGCAGGTTATTGACATTCGTCCGTATGTGCTCAGACCACAACCCCTGGCTGTTCCTATTCCGCTGCTTTCCACCATCTGAGACCAGCATCTTCGTGACCTTATTAGAAGCAGAGAGGAGGAACAGTTTGTGTTTGTTTTGTGACCATATGGCCCCATTAGTAGGGTAACGACCCCGTAATCCCTCCAGGATACGCACTTTCATTTGTGCACTTCCGTGTGTATGTGTTTGTGTGTGTTTGTGTGTTTGAGTGTGCGTAATGACCTTGGAGACCCTCCAGGACACTTAACACTGCCCCCAGTGGCCACTTACACAGATGACGCTTCACCATGTGCCATTTGGCCTCCAACCACAACCCGGATGGTGGAGTTCACTATACACACATAAGGTACATACACACATTTTTACAGGAGCTTTATCTAATAAAACACCGACATTAAACACCGACACATTCACGTCTGACAGAGGGCAAGCAGGCAGGGGTCACACTAGAATAGATCTTCGTGGTACGCAAACAAAACAAACCTGTGAGGCCAAATCAGCAAAAAACAGGTTGTCAGGTGTGGAGACGGTACAGCTAATCGACTGAGTCAGTCTGAGGTGTAAAAAAGGAAACAGAGGTCAAACTATCGCTAAAACCTCACGCTGTTAGTAATGAGTTCTATTTAGAGGATGTATTTGCCCTTGTTATATACTGAGTTAAATTAACACTTTATTTTGTATGATTGTGTTTGCACTGCACTTAATTAAAAGGGAAACCTGCACAGTCTACACTAAAACAAACACAGATGTTTTTTTGTCTTTTGTTGTCCAGGTGGAGACAACACAGTTTAAACCCACAGCATGTAGTGTGTTTTGACTTTTGCTCTTCCATTGAGAGAAACATTCCTAACAATGTTTAATTTCAGATGAAGCAGTAATTCACTCACTGTGATGGTAAATTGAATTTCTTGTCATACTCCCTAAAGCATGATTAGCATTTAATATTACTGCAGCTAATTAACCACAATGAAACAACAAGAATATGATGTATGTCATCAGTGGCTGATGCCCACAGGAGTGCTGTACCAATCAACATTACTTAGAGAAGAAGAACTATTTAGTATAAGCCATGCATTCATTCATTTTCTGAACCTCTAAATTCTCCAGAAGGTCATGGGGGTGGAGTCTATCTACCATCAGGTGAAGGCGTTGTACCTTGATGTAGTATTTAGTATTTCATGTTTGCAGGTTGTTGTATTCTAGAATAACTACCAGTCACTTACAGGAACTTATCAAAGTATTGAACTGAGTAAGCCTCAGTCCAGCGCCACATTCGACATACATTATTATTATTATTATTATTATTATTATTATTATTATTATTATTATTATTAATAATAATAATAATAATAATAATAATAATAATAATAACAATAATAATTATGGATTCGATTTATATAGCGCTTTTTTGGTCACTCAACACGCTTTACATTATTGACCCATTATTCATTACACACACATTCACACTCTGATGGTGGTAAAATACATATGTAGCCACAGCTGCCCTGGGGCAGACTGACAGAAGCGTGGCTGCCAATTCGCGCCTACAGCCCCTCCGACCACCACCGAGCATTCATACACCAGTGTGAGTGGCACTGGAAGCAAGGAGGGTGAAGTGTCTTGCCCAAGGACACAACGGACTGACTAGGACAGAGTTGGATTTGAATCGTCAACCCTCCGGTTATTGGACGACCTGCTCTACCATCTGAGTCATGGCGTTACTGGTATTGGTTTGTCGTGTTAAGGCACTAGTAAACTATTTGATGAAATAAATTCAGTTATAGATCAAAATCAGTCTGACAGATTTTCTGCCTTGTTGTCCTCCATCATCTTGTGTCCTCTGCTCAGTCCAACATCTGTTACACAGCAGGTTTTTCCAACATGGCATTTTTCATTGTCTTTCTGAAAAGCTAAAATGGGTTCCTTGACTGAGATGAGTGTCATATTTGACCTTGAAAACTGGTTTGATGAAGGTCTTCTCTCAACATCTGCTGGTTTTAAACAGCTTTAAAAAAAAAAAAAAAAATCAAACCATTTCTACAGACTGTGTCTACAGTATGACCTCCCTTTGCACTTAACATGCCTTGAACTCTTTAGGGCAGAACTAATCAGAATTATACCAGGCTTCATTCATGTTTCTTATTGTTTGGGCTATTTTTTTTTTTTGTCGCAGAAACAGAGGTCACATTCAATACTTTTGCCTGTAGAAGATGTTTAATTCTATTTTTTTTTTCTTGTTTAATGCTGTGGACATAATTTACCTGTATGTTCTCATTGTGTTTTAGTAAAGAAACTGAGAAATAAATATGCAGGCTCATTACAACCCTGCAAAAACAAGAAAGATAAAGGTGACCAGAGTTTTTTTACCCAGTGGTGTATATAAGCATGTATATTTACACAGTAATACTAGAATGCAGTGGAGCATTAGCTTAGCATTTAGCAGCACAGATGAAGTCACATGATACATAAAGGATATTATATGGCCTGCATCCTGAACTGATGTCTGTATGATTATTAGTGAGTGGTATTGATACATACATACGTACATACATACATACATACATACATACATACATTTAATTAATTAATTAATTAATTAATTAATTAATTAATTAATTAATTAAACCAATCAATCAATTAATCAATCCCATTTGTGATCTGGGTTAAGTGTAGTTCTAGTCTGTTCCAGATGAACATGGTCCCATACCACAGTTTTCTTCAAAACACTGGTTTTGTGATTTGAACCTAACAGATGTGTTCTAATGTATTCTGCTGACAGAGTACAGTGATACAGTTTAGTGAATCACTGTTTGGTCATTGTGTTTTCATTTTGGTGCTTTTTGCACAGCTTGTAATGGTTATTATGAAGATAATCTCTAGTTGTGCCTTGATCTTTCTTTATGTGCCTTTCTTTTTATGAGCTCATGTTTAGTCACATTTGCTTGAATTCTTGCACTCAGTGGTTGATGTGATTGCTCTTTGACAGTCTCTTATGTCTGTGCAGTTGCAGAGTAGAGAACTGTTCAAGGTGCTGCAGCAGTTCTCTAAAAAGGACAACTAACATGGCAGTAATTACCAAACTCAAGACATACAGAGGAGGATTTCTTTACTCCAGATGCACATGAAGATGTTACACAGCTCTAAGACACCACTTCTGTCTGTACCGAGACTGACTGGAAGGTGCGGTGTGAAGGATTTAGGAGAATCTAATTTAAAAAATGGAATAATATACACAACTAGCGCATTGACCCGTGGGGAACCACGGGCCATATTAATACCGATATCTAGGAACTGAAGTTAGTAAATGCGTTGTTCCTGTTTGTAACTTCATTTCCCGTCATGCAGCGTTGCACTGTGCTTCCCGTCAACCATCATGAGCATAGCAATGGAACTGTAAGGCTATTGTATCCCAAAATTACTAATATCTCCCAAAATATTGGTCCTATCAAGTTGCTGAGATATTTAATGTGGAAATGGAACTATTCCTCAACTGTAGGTACCAAATTGGCCAGAACTGCACAGATACACACACACACACTCTGAAATCTTCCAGTATTATGATATAGATTATATACCGATTAGTAGGAATCTCCAAAAAAAATTGGATTTTTTTTTTTTTTTTTTTTTTACATTACCTCAGAATGAGTCATTTATATCTACAGACACTCACATCATCAACCAATCCAGGTAGCTCAGCCGAAACTTTTTCTTCTTCTGTTTTCCATTTTATATCAAGTGGAATCCCATGTTCAGGTGCATTATTGTCACCTGCTATGTTTGAATGTGGAGCAGAGTTCATTTCCTCTGAAGTAAAAAGGCACAGGTGGTGACGAGGGACCAGTATAATCATACATTCTCCGCCATGTTACGTCACCATATTTGATTCTGTTGAGAACATATTATTACTACTTTCTATATCATCTAGCAACTCAAACAGAAACTTAGTTATTCAGAGAAGGGAGAAATGTTTTGCTCTAATGCAAATGATGTTAATCCTCCGTTCTGTCTCCAGAGTTACATAATCTACTTGTTCGTCCAAACTTTAGTTGTCTTCATGTCTCATAGCAGCAGATGTATTCTGTTTCAGTGTGTGTTCTGGTTCAGTTCCCACAAGTGCATCTAAAATAAATAAGAAATAATAACAACACATAAACATCAGTAAGTAACATACAGGCAATGACACTTGTAAGGTATCACCACTTATACTGATAAGATGATTTTACTATAAAGTAGGAGTTTACCGTTGTGTAATGTTCTGGTGCTGAAGATCCTTGAATTTGGGCTCAAACATCCACAGCAGAACTAATGCCATCTTCTTACCTTCACTAGTGGTGTATCTCAGGTTGATATTCATGGTACCAGCCATTCTAGCATTGGGCAGTCATAATACAGGGTGGGGAAGCAAAATTTACAATGAACATTTAGTTGTTTTTTCTCAGCAGGCACTACGTCAATTGTTTTGAAACCAAACATATATTGATGTCATAATCATACCTAACACTATTATCCATACCTTTTCAGAAACTTTTGCCCATATGAGTAATCAGGAAAGCAAACGTCAAAGAGTGTGTGATTTGCTGAATGCACTCGTCACACCAAAGGAGATTTCAAAAATAGCTGGAGTGTCCATAAAGACTGTTTATAATGTAAAGAAGAGAATGACTATGAGCAAAACTATTACGAGAAAGTCTGGAAGATATTATTAAAGAAGAATGGGAGAAGCTGTCACCCGAATATTTGAGGAACACTTGCGCAAGTTTCAGGAAGCGTGTGAAGGCAGTTATTGAGAAAGAAGGAGGACACATAAAATAAAAACGTTTTCTATTATGTAAATTTTCTTGTGGCAAATAAATTATCATGACTTTCAATAAACTAAGTGGTCATACACTGTCTTTCAATCCCTGCCTCAAAATATTGTAAATTTTGCTTCTCCACCCTGTATATTGGGCCAAATGAGCAGTCAGAGCAGATGGGGTGTTTTGAGAGTGAAAAGAGGTCCATAGTAGAAAAATAATAGATATGACCTTTATGTTAAAACATGTAAATGTATTCAGGTAGACAATCCCCCCCCTCAAAAAAAAAAAAAAAAAATTAATTTGAAATTGAGCATAAAATGAGCATTAAAGGCATGTCACTGTTCTCTATAAGTACGGACCAGAGTTCGTATCCCTTAACTAAAAACTTGAATGACCAAACAAATACTGTCTCTAGCTTGGACCTTCTGTATATTTAATAGCCACTGAAGGCACAGGGTTCCAATCTACAACTTTTCTACTGGATATCACTGTATATTACACAGATTATTACATTAGAAACTGCTGAGATAGCCGAGTTTGAAAACATCATTTCATCTCTCTTTCACTACAGTGTGAATACAAACCCACAATTGTTTTTTCACATATTCAAAGCACTTTTTACAAGATATTTTCATACATTCACCTTCAGTCAGGCGTACATTTTTCTTCAGATGTGGTAAAACTGCCCTTTAACATTCTTGTCTGTGATGCAAGATATCCAATGTTTTTTTTTTATTACATATTGCAGTGATACTGTGCTGTTGATTCGACTATCGCTTTTCACGATGGCACGAGCAGATCCTTCACTTTTGTGGTGGTATGGGAGTGCCTCAGTCTGCTGGGAGTGCAGACTGCTTGTAAGATGAGCATCTAAAGTAAATGACAAAATATAAGTGAAAAGAGTAACCACTCGAATGAATTATTCATGAGAACACATCAAACTCTGTTCATCTTCGTAGGCAAAGATGTGGGAGATTAAAATGGGAATATGATACTGGTGAAAATATTCTTCCTTTCCCAAAGGAGTGGAAGTAACAGTGTCTCTCATATATATGCTGTAGATATTGTACTTGTAATAGTTTTGGGCGACTTCACAAACTTTGTTAGAGATTTGAGTTCTAAACTAAGATAAGGTCCAATACTTCACTACAGTTTTATTTATGTAACATTAGAAACATTTGTGAGGGAATATTGAGGCGGCATGAACATTTCTGAGCCTAAATGGCAGCTTTAGTTTGACTGTTTTCTACAGATTTCACTGTCCAACAGCTGAATGACAACAAATGGCTCCAGTCATCTTCCAGTTTCTTGAGATTTGTGTGGATTATGAATTAATAATGAATGTTGCTGGTTTATCTGGAGAATAAGGCTTGAGTGGATGCTTGGACGTGATATGACACACCTGACCACTGGGTGGGGTTGTTAGTCCAGCTATGCTCCAGCAGGTGAAAGGGCAAAATGGGAGTTTTGGACATCCCTGTCAGAGTAGCTGTCCAGCTTCAGTTAAAGGAAGGTTTTAAGAGAAGAGGTTTGACTGTTCCTCTGGCCATTAAACTCCATATGACCATCCTGTCTCTGTACCTGAGATGCTGTAACAGTCAGGAGGGCAGTGGACAAAATTACTGTCCTCCGTGGATGATTTTGTTACAGCGATTCCCTGGAGATGACAGCCAACCATTGCCATGTGTGTTAGACTTTGGCAACACAGAAACAACAGAGCATCCTCTCAGGAATAATTATTTAACGATGCTTGATACCATCTGTTTCTCAAAACAAGGTGAGACCATCCAAAAAGGACACATGAATACATTTACTATCACAGTCATGGAGATTAGTAGTGATTAATGTGCAATGACAGTAGACAATCATGTCAATATTTCTCTATTCATATTCAGATTTTGTACTGTTCCAATGAAGGAAAAACAAAGTGACTAATCATAATAATGTCATAGACAGACTTTAATAGATGCATTAGGATTGATATACCCCTAGGGTGAAAGGGTTATTGCTCATAAAGCCGAATCAGCTGCACTGGCAATTAAATCAGATAGTATTACAGGTTCATTTCAGAGACTTGTAGATAATGTGGGCATCGAGAAAACGGTCAAATGCACCGTAATTGCAACAAATTTAAGAGATTGAGCAAGAATATGTTAAAGAGATTATCAAGCGGTGCCTCTGTCTGCAGCACCAGGAGGATACAGCCTTCAACTCAGCCACATTTCATCTGTTTTAATTAGAAGTACTTTATTCTCAGATGAGACGAATGACCAGGCTGGTCAGAACCAGTGGACTCCATGTGTCCACTTCAATAAAGGGTTAAAACTAGCCTTGTGTTTTGTGTACTGGTTAAGCTGATCGATTGTGAGAGGAAAATGCCAGTAACCCTGTCTTTCCTAAACTTGGGGTTGGTATGTCAACTGGATCACAGAGGGGTTTTTAGTGGACCATCAGTCAGAGGAAAATACACACAAATACAGCAAATATTAGGACATGCCAATTTACTGGATAGAACTGAAGAAAAGTCTGGTCTGGAAGAGTTTATGTTCACCTTACAAACGCCATGTGAAATGTAGAGAATTTAGTTGAAAACGACATAAGAGATGTGAAAGACACATGGCAAAACTATGTAGAAGATACAAGATGAAAATAGTGTAAAAGATGCAACATCAAGTCAAAACAACCAAATCACATCAAAAAGAAGCTTTCAGAGACAGTGATTTGGCCATCATGATATGTCTTTTTTTGTTTTCCAAAATTTTCTTTTGGGTATTCAACTGAAAAAGTTTTGTAACTATTGCGATAATTAATCAATTAGTCAATATCAGATTCAGAATACTTTAATCCTAGAAGAAATTCTTGAAATGACAAATATATCACAATATTCAACAAGACTTGCCTTTGTTTTTATCCAGATAACTGAACTGAACATTAAAATCGTAGTAATAAATACCTAAATAAATAAAATAATTTCAGTTCTTTGAGCTCTTATTCTCCCTCAGTGTCAGTGATTCCAGTTGGGAAACCTGATATTAACTTTAACTTAGTCTGTCCATCTCAGTCACCTGTCAGTATTAACAAACACACATAGAGTTTTTGTATTCATACATTTCTTCAGGTTTTATTTTTGTGATAGCTTTACTTGCATTCCCTTCATCTTGACAATAATATCTGTTGGTCAACTTCCTTACATTTTTACAACACACTGATCACTCTAGTTTTAATGCATTTGAGTGAAATAACTGATTATTTCTATTTTGCATCAGTCATGTCTTTACCAAATATCAGTTCGACCTGAATGGACAACAACAAACAAAACAATCTGTCTATCTTTCAGTGCATATCACATAAGAAAACCGCAACAGGATGTGAAAGGCATAGCATACACACATGAAAGGGAGATTTAAGAGCCTTCACATTTTATTAATATGACATGAGGTTTTTGTTCTGCCAGTAGAAACATCCAGTTCCTGAGCAAATCTTTGTAGATTTTCACTCTTATTGCAGGAATAAAAAGTTGCCTCAGTACATGTACTTTTTAACAGTGAATTTGTGCATATCTGTACTTCTGCTGGAGTAACCAGTGTGTCTACTTTTTCCTCCGTAGTTTGATGGTTGGCCTTTTTGTTTTTTTATTTTTAAAGATCGATTTATATATTTTCTTACATCTATCAATATGAAAAACTTTTCTTTTAAAAGAACAATGCAGGAAAAAGATGCATGTTTTCTTCATACAGTATATCAAATGTGTATATGTGTGTGTTTTATAATAAGTACAGTCTTAGCTGTAGAATATTCTGCATCCTTACTGATCACCTGACATATCTGAGGTCCTGGGTTTGATTCCAATGTCGGTCGATGTTGGTTGTGGGTTCTCTACAGTTCTCCGTCTTCCAACCACCGTTTAACCACATGAACTTATAGGTTAACTGGTCAATATTAACTGCCCTTGAGCGTAAATGTGAGAGTATTCAGAAAATGAATGAATGCATATATTGTATAATTATTATATTTAGATTAGTGTCATTATTCAGTCCTTTGCTCAGTGCTTCCTGACTTTCTAACTCTGAAGCTCTCAGAACCAAACCATCAGATTCTACTAAACATCACATTTTAAAGACAATTTGTGAATTTAGTGGACAAAATAATTTTTTTGTGAAGTGTTGAGGGTTTACTGTACTATTACTACTAATAATAATGGATTACATTTATATAGCACTTTTCTATGAACGCATACTCAAAGTGCGTACAGTGGATCTATTATTCGTTCACTCACGCATTCACACTCTGGTGGTGGTAAACTACATATGTAGCCCCAGCTGCCCTGGGGCTGTACTAAAACAACACAATAATCTCCTCATTCATCTACTCATATCACTTGTAGAGATTATTAATCTTAGTTACTACCAGGGTTATAATAGTTTTGGATTTTTAATTATAGTTTTATTTAGTTTTTTACTTTTTTTCCCCCCTAATTCAGCTAGTTTTAATTAGTCTTTAGAGCAGGTTTGCTAGTTTTTATTAGTTATCATTTCTTTCTGAATGCTTAGTTTTAGTTTAGTTTAGTTTTAGTATTAGTTTTAGTTATTTCATATATTTTATCTTCCTCACCATCCTATTCAAAGAAGTTAGTGAGGCACAGATCGGTGGGTCACCCTGGACACTTTATTTGGGGGTTGGGTTAGGTCGACTCATTGACACAAACACATGTACAGTACGATGCATAAATTCCCTATAGCAGGTTGGGGGCGGTGGGGGGGTGCGATCCATACACAGCGTCACTTACATGAAAACAATGCTAAGATGTGCAAAGAGTGAGAGGAGATGCACAAAGCAGCCAGCAGTAAACCAGATAGAAACATATATAAACTACATATAAACACATATAACCCAGTTCAACAGCAGTAAACCACACCTTAGCAGATATGTCATATCTTAATCATCTACAGTTCCATTATTAGCCAACTTTGCTTCCTTTCAGTTCAGCTAGCTTTGGCTAGTAACATCAAATGTTTTTTAACATTATGATAGGTCACATACCTCTGTAATTGGATTAGTTTGCATCCTCCTCTTTTCTTCTCTTCTAAACTGTGCAGTTAAGGGCTTGGAAGGCCTTTTCATGGTGATAAACTCTCCAGTTTTTACCTGGATGCTAGTCCTGTCTGACTCTGCCATTTAGCTCTGCTCTGTCTCTGTCACTCATGCACACAGAGTGAGCAAAAAAAAAAAAACCCTGACCCCCTCAACACTAAAGTAAATCCCAGACAGGACTCTGCTGCTTTGTCCCAGCTTTAGTCTGTATGTTCCAGGTAGAGTGGGGACCAGAAGACGACTGGAAACCACAAGTGACCAGACATGATGGACTGTGAAGTGTCGTATGGTGCCGCTAGCTAAAATTGCTGGAGCGAAATAAATCTATTTCATATCAATCCGACATTGACAAAGACGAAAACGAATGGAATTTTATCCATAATTTTTATACGTTTTAGTAGGTTTTGTAAGCTCACAATACAATTTCAGTTAGTTATCGTTTTTTTCTTTTAATTAGAGTTTTTATTTATTTCAGTTAACAATAATATTTTTTCAATTTTAGTTTTCATCATTTCCTTCGTTTTTGTTAACGATAATAACCTTGGTTACAACAAACGCTTAATGTTTTTTGAGTTGGGTTAAGTATTTCAAGTTTACCCAGTGAATGTATGTTGTTTATAAAGTTGCATAATATTATTTTAGAATAAACAGAGTTTATTATATAATTTCTTAATTCATGTATGTGTTTAATCAAGGTGCTTTGTCTGAGTTGTTTGGATTCTTACCTGCTGTTGTTTAGTGGCGTCCAGCGGTGTCTGAGTCTCTGGTAAACATGTCATGAACAGTTACTATATTGTTGCATATTTCAGTGATGGTGTAAAAAAATATTACTGTAAAATAAACAATAGCCTGCACCGTCACTGATGGTCCTGAAAAACTGAATAATTGTACCAACAAAGAAATGAGGGTTCCAGAGGCAGTACTGCTCTTATTCAACAAAATCCCCATTCCTCATCGTTTATTATATTCTTCACACATTTCTGATTTGAAGATAAGGTTTTTAAAACTTACTGTTACTGATCCCACATATTCACACACTTACCCATGACTAGGACCCCCCTCTGTTGGACTTAGCTGTTGTGTTTGTAATGGTGCAGGGCTGATGTAGATAAACTGGTAATAATGTGTGTGTGTGTGTGTGTGTTTATTCCAGGGTGGTGTATGTGTGAATACAATGCTACTGGACCATGTGTATGAGTGTGTGCTCCAGCTGCTGTTTCACGGCAGATTAAAGCCTCCTGTGGTCAATTTGCTCTCCCTAATGTCAGGTCCCCTCCAAAGACTGGAATCACCCGTAGCCTAGCAACCACCTCCACAGCAAAGGGAAGCGCAGCCATGCATGCAAAATTCCACCTGTGTGTGTTTGTGCGCCTATATATTCTGTATGGGCGGACGTGTGCACACTTCTGCCGGTGCATGTGTGTGTGTCTTAGGACTTTTCAGCCCATGCAGATTCCCCCCACATTCCTCCAAAGTCCATGTTCAGCCTTTGTCTCCAGGGCAGACAGCCAGATCTGCTGAGAGGTTGGGCAGTGCAACAGCGCTCTGGCTTCCATGGTTTGGATCTTTGCTTATTGGGACTGACCATGCAGTTTTAGCCTGGCTTTTAGATTGGATGTCTCAGTGGCTTGAGGCAAAATGGTAATACATGTCCTCCAGAAAGTAGACAGCATCAGGAATCAGAGAAGGAAGATTCAGCATCACAACCACAGAGCAGCTGGTCACCCACTTACATGAAGCAGATGGAAAGACTTATTTCAAGTGGGATTTGCTGGAGACCTCTTTTTTGTACATCTTTTGTTTACTATTACGAAATACGGAGGGAAAAGAAAGTAACCACGGACACATATAAAACGTAAAAGCAGGACAGACTGCACATGTGCAACAGTTATAATAACTCTACATGTCAAAACACATTGGCTGAAACAGATGCAGCATATTCAATGGAACAAAAGAGTCAAGGAAGATAGAAGTGGTTGAGTGAAGAAGACACAGCTGTGAATCAAACTTCAGACACAAAAATGCATATTTAATATTACATATATTATATATTAAAAATCTGTTTATATGTCTTAAAATCCCATTAACGTATGAATGAAAGAATAATGTTTGTTTTGCAAAATATCTGAGTGTGGATGGGCCATGAAATTAAGAACATTTAGTTTTAATGCTGATTAGCGTGGAGTGCTTTTGTCAACACTAGAAGGCACATAAACATGCTTTTTCATGCACACAGCAGGTTTAAGGTTAGAAGAATGAAGGAGAAGTTTTAGGAAATCCAAAATGGGCAAATATCCAGGAACAGGATCTGCAGATGTTAAACATATACAGCACAAATGTGAATCCAGAACATCATATGTAATGATAGAACACTGACAAGGACCATTTTAACATAGAATGACGTTTACTTTTCATAAAAAGTACGTTTTCATGATCATACTTTGTACTTTAACAGATTCTAAATACAGCACTTTGACTATTACTGAAGTATTTGCAGTGCTTCAATCAAGGAATATAGATAGATCTTGTACCAAAGAGAAGCAGCAAGTACTGCAAGTTTCCACTGAATATCTGGTTATTTCTTTTATATCATTTATTCTTTTACTTTTTGTGTTTCAATGACATCAGGATTTCAAAGCCATTTTAAAGTGTATTAAAGGTGTATATTTGAAGTGTAAAAGTGTGAGATCAGCTGAATAAACCTGTGTAAAGTTGAGTATGTGCCTGACTCTGCTTACATGTGTAAAAAGAAAACGAGAAGGGAGAAAGAGAGAGAGTGAGATGGAGGATGAAGGATGGGTGGAGGCAGAGGGACATGAGCCAGCAGCAGCAGCAGCAGCAGCAGCAGCACTAGATTACATTAGCAAGGCATGAGGCAGCAATAAGGTCAGTGAATCAGATGGCAGTTCAATACAGCAGGACAAGTCGGAGGGCAGGAGCTGAGCTGGTCTGCGATCCCAGCGGAATGCTGAGGAAGCGTTGTCTTTGCGATTGTGTTTAAGGAATTTGACCATGCTGAGAACAGACAGAAGCGCTGACTCCTCCTGAAAATGGCAGCATTTCATCTGGACTCTGTGTCTGGGTAGATATGTATCATCAATACCACAGGAAGAGCTTCATTGTCCTTTGTTTTTTCTGTTTTTCTTTCTCCCTTTTTTATATATATATTATTTACATAAAACAAATATATTTTGTTCCCATACATCCACAGTGCATACATTAGTGTTTGCAACATTTTGCTGATCGTGTAAGATTCTTCCAACCTTCATGAAAAACCAATGAACAGCTCAAATGTGATAGATTACAATATCAACAGAAAAGGATATGTACTGTAAATCCAGCACATTTTGCTGCACTACAATTTGTAAAAATCAATTACCACTACATCTATCCAAGAGCCTTACAGTGAATGAATCTAAATTTTGAGTGGCTATTAAGTCTCTCATAGATCATATTGACTTAGATATGGTCCCTCTAACTTTTAATGGTTGGCACTTACAGTAGATGAGTAGTTCAGCACTCTTAGCCCATTATACTGTTAGTGGACACACAGAGCAATCAGGAGGGTCAAAGATTTTAGTGTGCTCCATCAGTGAAGTGCACTACTTAGTTGGATTCTAATTGACCTGCTGTAAAAGGAGTGGACAAGCTAGACCTCTCCTGGTGAACAGTAATAACCACTAATTGTCAGATGTGCCAGTAGGGGAAACTGCACCACATTGATGGTCATCAGTGCTCACACGTGCAGATCAGTCAGAAACAAATATACTGATGGTTGAATGGAGAGCAGATGAGATGCTTGGATTAGAGCAACATAGCAGAGATGGACAGATACTATATATTACCTTATGACCATATTTAAATGTCCAGTGTGTAAGATTTAGAACAATTTGGTTACAGAAATGGAACACAATATTCAGGATTCTGTTTCTGTCTGTGTATAATTACCTGGTTATGAGGATTTTTTTCTTAGAGTGGAGCTCCCTGTTCTATCCACTCCACATTAACTCTGAATGGATTTCTTTTTAAAGGAGATATTTTTAATTTTGACCTAGTCTGGTTCAATGAGCATAGGTGAATATTTCTGCCTCACAGTGGCAGGATTGTCTTTCTCCTTTTACTTCTGTGTTAATTCTATGAAAGTTCTTCAGGTCACGTGAAAGAGCAATAACCTCTGATCTGAAAATGGCAAATTTTGACAAAGACAAACTCTTTTTATGTGCTTTTTCCTTTTTTGTAGAAATTTCATCATTTTAAGAGCAAAACCCATGTCCTCATGCACTCATGCTCTGCCAGTGCATCTTGTCTTCTGACACTGTTTTCCAAATGTGCTGTTGCAGCTTCCTGCTCTCAGCACTACCCAGAACCAGCATAATAATCCAGATAACCTTTACCCCTCCTCTAGAACAGAGGTACAGGTTGCCAGACGTACCTACAGCACTACAGCATAAGTGCAAGTGCAAGACTAGTTTGGAGAAAAAAATACAATAATGAAGTCCCACTATAAACAGCAGGGGGTAGTAGTAAATCAGAAAGTGTCCTGTTCCATCACTGAACCAATACAGGCCTATCATTTACTGAAAAAATGTGAGACTTTACAGAATATCTGTTCATAGTATATCTGTTTTATGGTATCATCAAACCTTCAGACCACCCGATCAAAATGACACTGCTGCCGTACACTCTTCATATGCTGCATTGGCCGATAGTTTACATTACAGCTCACTGCTCACAGTATTCACAGTAAAGTCATTAATCACCTCCCCTCTGAATATTCTTTGGTATGGTTGGTGTTGTCAATACCTGTAAAGATCCAAACTCAGTTTGTTCCCTTATAAATGTTGTTAGATCATTAATTTGCCAGTGTAGAAAAAAATGTGAGTTCAGTATCAAACTTTATCACAGGCTGGGAGAAGCAATGCCAAAGCTATCTCTCGTTTTTCCTTCTATTTTTATCACTTCTTTTCTTTCTGACTTTTGTTTTGTAACCATGTGATGGTCATGCTTACAGTAGTTTTATGAAAAGCTTCAGCCATTATTGCATTGACTGTTTACTGTGTGTTCACAGTTCAACGCCGATCCTTCCATGTGAATGTTACAGAGTTTAGAAATGGCCCAGTGAACCGGTGGAATCAGGTAGACGAGGCCAGACCGGCAGACTCAAGGCCACAGAGGCTCATAGTTTGTGGTGGTGATGGTTAGTCTGGTTAACTACCAGCTTTGACTCAACCTTTACATCAGACTAAGTTGGCTGGAATCCACTAAAAACAAAACCTTAAAAATGTCATTGGGTTGAAATATTCAAAATCAGTGCTGAATATGCAAAGAAGATTCATTCATTTCATTGCATAAATATGAGGTCAAATGTGTTGCTTTTCTTCTTTAAAGTAAAAAAAGCTAAAAGTCTTTCCTTCTGTAACAATAAACCACACTGTCAAAGTGACAACTAACACTGACGTTTTATATTTTATGAAAGTTTTGGTTCTTCTTTCTAGAGTTTAGATCTTTAATCTCACCTTCTAAATTTGCCACTTTAGATTTACCCTTTTTTTTAATGAATATCTCAAGTCATACCAGTACAGTAGTAGTAGTCACAGTAGTTGTCACTGTTAGAGGATGGACTGCTGGATAAAGTTCTCTACATCAGCTGGAGTTTGCTCCTGCAGGTTAGAAATGTCTGGACCTTTTTAAAATTCTTTAAATGTTCATTGGAGTTTTCATTCCTCACAGATTGGAGCTCTGTGACCGCCCCGATAATTTTTTTGGATTTAGTCACATCTTTTTACGGCATGCAAGGAAAATTCACCCTAACACAAATTTATTTGAGTGAAGGATGACCATGGGGTTAGAAATAGCAGATTATCTGCTCTTGAAGAATTAGAACATTCACATGATAAGAGTAGAAGTGAAGACACACATTATGCAGCATTACATTCGACATGTGCATTAGCTCTATTCTTTTCACACTCCACCTGTTTACTGGCATTTACAACCTTTTATACCTATAGGTGGACAAAATAATTGCTGTTGAGTGAAAAATGCAAAAATGCTAAATATATGTGGCTGAATACTGTATGTGCAAACAAAACTGTCTTTTATATTCAGTGACCTCTATGTAGAAGCTCAAAGAAGCCTTCAGAGTGGTGAAGACAGAAGATAAAAATTACATTAACCCCAGTCACAGTCAGTATAGGCACAGAGCCACCATCTAGATTACATCCTTTGGAGTTAAACTCTTTAAGTTTCTAATAACGTGTGAGCCTGCACATACTAATACCAAGCTTTTTTGTTTTTTTACTGAAAAGTCCATAACTGTTTCCTTTATGCATGTATCTGGCACTTGTTCAAGGCAGTGACAAATATAGAGCTGTGTTTTATGTTTCATGGTAAGGACACAACGAAAGGACACTCCGAATACTATAGGCATCAAATTTATGATCTGTGAGTGTTTCCTGGGTCACATCTCCAAAAGTGGACAAGTCATTGTCCTTTAAATAGAAGCAGAGACACAAGTGAACCAGTGGCTCTCCTTGAAAAAAGAAAACTAAGGAAACGAAAGGACGTTATCCTTTCCAGGGCGAGTTCTTGTTTTACACGGACTTCAGAGTGGCGATTCCAGCGTTTTGTTGACTGGTTGGTACAGGGTTAGCAGAGACCGCAGCTGTTTGAAAGTGTGGATCGTGTAGGTGGAACGGTGAAGGCCATGCCATCATGTATATTTGATCAGACAACGACACAAGTGTGTTTGCAAATTCATGTAACTTCACCACATGGATCCTGAGTTGAAGCAGTAGATGCCTTGACCTGCCACATTTATTACATAATCATCATGTCACAGTGATGTGAGCTAACTGCATTTACCATGTTAAAAAACAGCTGGAGGAAAGTAACAGGAATGTCCAAGTTACCTCTGCCATTTACCAGAGTTTGCCTGTTTGTCCGTCTGTTGGCAGATTTAACCCATAAAGACCCAGTGCTGCTTTTGTGTCAGTGTCCAAATGAATTTTTCTTTACACTTAACTTTTCTTAAGTCATGTATCACCATTTATTATAATATTATTCTCTGAATTTTGAGTTTTGAGTGAATTTTCCTATGTTTAATTCATGGATAATGTAGATGTTTATTAAAGCTCAAATTAAAATTGAAGGTTATTATATCAGAAACAGAGAAAAGTGAAGAAAAAGGGACTTTTTCAGTAAAGATATCAATAAGTGAACATAAATCAAGAGTCTCCATCCATTGTCATTGATTAAACTCCATGGGTTTTACTGGTGAATCAATGTTGCAGGAGATGACGGTGTTTCCACATTCACTATGGAGCCTCTGAACGTCCAGATGGGGCATATCTGATGACCATGAAGAGAAGAAAAACTGCATTTTACACCAATTATTTACATGTATTGATAGGATTAGTGGACTGATAGGTATTAAACATCATAGATGAATAGATTCTTTGGGTCACCAGTGGCTGTTTGGGTCTTTATAATGATAATAATAATAATAATAATAATAATAATAATAATAATAATAATAATAATAATAATAATAATAATAATACATTTTATTTATAGGCGCCTTTCTTGGCACTCAAAGACAATGTACAGTAAAACAGTAAACAGGAGGGTATAAAACAAGCACTAAAACAGAGTAAAAAATAAAAGGCAGGTTAAAAAAATTGGACAATGCAACTGTGTTCACAAAGAAAAAGCGGATCTAAACAGATGGGTTTTGAGTTTGGATTTGAAAAGAGGGAGTGAAGTGATATTTCTGAGCTCCGGTGGCAAGGAGTTCCAGAGTTGGGGAGCAGAGCGACTGAATGCTCTGCTCCCCATGGTGGTGAGACGGGCAGAGGGAACAGTGAGGTGGATGGAGGAGGAAGATCTGAGGATGTGAGAGGGAGTGGCAACATGAAGGAGATCAGACAAATATGGAGGGACGAGGTTATGGATGGCCTTAAAAGTCATTAGAAGTATTTTAAATTCAATCCGGAACTTAACTGGGAGCCAGTGTTGCTGTTGGAGGACAGGAGTGATGTGGTGAGTGGAGGGGGTCCTGGTGATGATGTGAGCAGCAGAGTTCTGAACTAATTGAAGTTTATGGAGGGATCTGTGTGTGAGACCAAAAAGGAGAGAGTTACAGTAATCCAGACGAGAGGTGACAAGGCTGTGAACAAGGATAGCAGTGGTATGGGGGGTGAGGGAGGGGCGGAGGTGATTAATGTTACGTAGGTGGAAGTAAGCAGACTGAATGATGTTATTGATGTGGGACTGAAAAGATAGAGCACTGTTGAGGATGACACCCAGACTCTTAACCTGCGGGGAAGGGGAGACAGTGGAGTTGTCAATGGTGAGGGAAAAACTGTTGGTTTTGGATAAAGCTGATTATGAGCCAATGAGGAAAACCTCAGTTTTGTCACTGTTTAGTTTGAGAAAATTGGAAGTGAACCAGGATTTTATGTCTGCCAAGCAGTCAGTGAGGGAGGATGGTGGGAGGATGGAGGTGGGTTTGCTGGTGAGGTAGAGCTGGGTGTCATCCGCGTAACAATGAAAGCTGATATTGTATCTCTGGAAAATATTGCTGAGGGGAAGGAGGTAGATGATAAAGAGCAGGGATCCCAGTACAAATCCCTGGGGCACACCTGAAGTGACAGGGAAGTGGTGGGATGTCAAGGATTTGATTTGAATAAACTGAGTGTGGCCAGAGAGGTATGATTTAAACCAGTCTAATGGAGTGTGGGTGATGCCGATGGAAGATAATCTATTGAGAAGGGTGTTGAGACAGATGATGTCAAAGGCCGCGCTCAGGTCAAGGAGGATGAGGATGGTGAGCAAACCAGAATCTGCTGCCATGAGGAGGTCATTGGTGATTTTTAGAAGTGCTGTTTCTGTGCTGTGGAGGGGGTGGAAACCAGACTGGAATTGTTCATACAGATTATTGTGAGATAAATGGGAATGAAGTTGAATAGCTACTGTTTTCTCAAGAATTTTGGAAATGAAGGGTAGATTGGAAATAGGGCAGAAGTTATCGAAGTCAGTTGGATCTGCACCAGGTTTTTTCAGGATTGGGATTATTGCAGCGGTTTTGAAGGATGCAGGAACAGTTCCAGTGGTGAGAGAAGACTGAATGATTGCAGTGATAAAGGGGGCCAGAGAAAGAAGGCAGGACTGTGGGGAGGGGTCCAGCTGACAAGTGGATGGCTTGGACTTATGAATAAGTTCTGATATTTCTTCAAGAGAAGGGAGGTCAAAGGAGTATAATAAGTGTGTGGGTGGATGAGGGTCAGGTGTGACAGTGGAGGAGTTTGAACCAAGGTTGAGATGGATCTTCTGGATTTTGCTGATGAAGGAGATGAGTGAATTACAGAATGTGGTTGAGTGCAGGTGAGAGGGTAGAGGGTAGGTGGTTGAGTGATATTGTTGAGCAGTGAGAACAGTGACTTGGTGTTACCTTCATTTGAACAGATTATGTTGGTGTAATAGTTGGATTTGGATTTGACAATGTGGTCCTTGTAATGCTTAGTATGGTTAGCATACATTTCTTTGTGAACAGCCAGTCCAGTTTCTCTGAAGAGCCGCTCAAGTTGTCGACCTGCAGCTTTCATGTGCCAAAGTTTAGGTGTAAACCAGGGAGCAGAGACAGAAAAGGGGTTTAAGGTCCACATTTTTTGACAAATGGTCCAGGTTTTCTGTTTTTTGGGGGGTTTTTTTTGAGCTAATGATTACAGTGACTAAAGATGATAAGTTAACAATTTGCACCTTCATTACTAGATCTTACCGAACATTATACTCTGCACCTTCAAGAGGATGCCATGTTTACTGTGACATTTCTAAAACATAAGAAGTGTAGAATTAAAATGTACAGTACAGACTATACTGACGTATTACCATTACAGATTTTTATGGAGCTACTTTGAAATTGCTAAATCACAGCGTCACACAAATATATTTATATAATTGTATATAGTTGTGTGGGTCCTGTGTATTTGTGGAAAATGCAGAATTACTGCAATGAGATCTTGAGCAGCACTGAGAGAAACAAGCAACTGTAGAAACTGCAAATCACTTCTACTGTCCAAAACAAATAATGCAGCAAAGTGCCAATCATTTCCCAAGTGTTAAAACACTTGAGAAACCTTTTCACAAATTATTTCAAACACACCAACGCATAATTTTCGTCAATGAGATATCAAGGAAGTTGACAAAATAATGTGCCACCCACACAGTTTACTTTGAAGTGAATTGGAAGCACAGTCGATGCAAGGAAATAAAAATAACAGGACAAAAAAGTCTGTGTTGGCGCTGAAATGCACTTGATGTTTACTTAAATAACACAGGAGAGACTTTTCCCCTCTGTCTATATGTGTGAGAGACATTGTCGACATTTTATTTCACTGAAGGTCGTAGGTGGTTTTGCTTCCTTTCCTCCAGCGGTTTTTGACAGCTGCTGCCACTTCTGGTCAACTCTACCCATATCACAGGCTGCTGGGGTTTTTATTCTGTGTGTTTTACTTTCGTGTTTTGACTTGAATGTAAAGATTGAAGTCGCTGTCGTTCACACTTAAACTCTGAACGCTCAGGTCAAGTGATACACAGCAAAACTGAAATGAAGTGAACCTCTTCTGACGCTCACAGGAAGCAAATTCAACTATCATCTCAAATGGAAAAATACACCAAACATAAATGTGACTGATGTTTGCACTGTACACAGGCTGCATTAATAACCAGTAACCCTTTAATGTCCACGCTTGAGTTTTATCATTACTTTTGAGGCACTTAACTACAAATCTAGAAAAATTATGTTTGACTATGAGGTGACTGCATGTTTTTCTGATATTTCTGACGTCAAAGGAAAAGTAAACTCTGATTCTGCTCATTAAAAGGGTTATTTTGTAATTTTGAGATTCAGAAATGAGCACAAACTGCCACCAGCAGGGGGATGTAGGGAGCCAGAAATAACCTATATTAACAATGCCACCACCAAAGTACTACTACACCTGTCGCTCAGTGAAAAAATGGAGTGTATCTTTGCTCCCCTTACCTTTGGCGAAACTAGTGACACACCACAGCCTGCAGTTATGATTTGTAGGCTTTTGTCCCCACATATGGAACTACATTCCTATTATGTATGTTGGACTGGGGAACATAGGGCCGACTGTGTGACTTTATTTGCAGTATATCTTTGTCGTGTTCTAATCTTCATGTGCTGTGTCACCCAACAGATACACCGACACAGTTTAGTAAATACATGTTAAAATGAGGAAATGAACGAACACTATAATGCATCCTAGTGGTTTAATACCTTCATAATCATCACTACATCACCAGCCTACCAGTGTGGAATAAAATAATGAGAGTTCAGCATCTTCAGCATCTTCATTCCTTTACTTGCTGTCTCTTGCTTTGCTTCTATTTTTATTATCACTTCTTTTCTTTGAAACGTTGATGTTGGTGCTGGTGATAATCTTCGGGCCACTGTTGCATTAACTATTCACAGGTCTGTTTACACTTCATTAAGTGTCTGTCCACGTAAAGGAAAAGAGGTCTAGAAATGACCCGATAGGTTCCTATTTATTTACCTTGTGTCAAAGTCATGGCTCCACCCTAGTGGCACAAAGTGGTATTACAGCAGAGGAGGAACAGGCTCGACTCAAAGGTCAATACATATCACTGCGGTACAATGCATGTTTGGAATAATACCCTACAATATTCAAAAGTTAAACTAAATTATCATTGGAATAAAATTATTGGCTTCTTTAAATGTACTAATTACCAAGCTACCAACTACTTTTTGACATGGTAATTAGTTATGAGTGTGTCACGGTGGGTCTCAGTCCTAGTTAGCATTGTGCATGATCATTGTTGAGCTGGTGACAGACGCCAGTCACTCTGAACTCTTTGGAAGTGTGATAAAAGACAGATTTTCTCCAATAACAAACCGAGTCTTAGCACTTTTGAAGGGAAGCGTCTGTGTGATTGTTTAGTGTGTGTCTGTGCTGATAGCGGCATGTGGCAGACGTGGTCATTGTTTGTGTGTGAATGTGTATTTGGCGTGGCCGACCATCATTGGAAAGCAGAGCGAGGATCCGAGAAGCTGTTGGAAGGAGATGATTGGCTTCAGAACAGGGCGGACCCTTGGAGACAGATGGTTGGTCCTGGGCTCGCACATGCCTGCACACACATGCGCGCGTGCGCACACACACACACACACATGCACACACACACACACACACACACACACACACACACACACACACACACACACACACACAGAGTACATTTATTTTGTTTTATTTCTGTCTTTGCTGATAATGGATCAATCAGACGTGGAAATGAAATAATGTCAGTCAAAGGGAGCAGAAAGTACCGGAGCCCTGACAGTAGACAGATGCACAGACAGTGAGCTTGGAGAATGAAAACAGCCTGTGCTGTAACCCAGGACAGTGTTGGTTTTAAGGGTTTGCAGCCTCGGGTTGAACATGGTACAGCTTTGCAGTGTTTGTGTGGGAACAAACAGCTCCCACTGTCACCACCACCACCATCATCACAGCCATCAGCGTCACAGCAACAAATAACAGCACTGAGCCTGCCATCCATGTGCACGCTGTCAGCAGCGCCAAAAGGAAACACAGACACAGCCTTATCTACCATGGATGACACAGGGCAGTGCCAGGTACAGGGATAACAGCAGAACAGAGGCTCTGCAAATAGAAAACAGTGATCACACAACCCTGTTTCATAAAGATGTTAAAAATACATGTATGGGTCATTTCTGTTTACAGCAATGCACAGAAGATTTTCTAAAAGCCTAGGTTGACAGTTTCATCAAACTGTGAAGAGTTTGTACCTGTTGAAATAGTTTCAACGCAGCCATAAGTTAAAACTGAAATGCGACACTGAGCCTTTATTATGTGTGAAGTAAAGAGGAGTGAATTATACCAGTGTTTAATGGTACAAATAGTTTATTTGTGGTTGATTATGCTCACTGTGTATCGGGTAGTGTAGTGAGGACCCAAACGCAACAAACCCAGACAGGTAGTGGTTGCAAATGTCTTTATTAGTCCTTTCACAGATGCTAGTTGAGTTGTGGGAGAGCAGGTGCATGTGCCAGATTTGAACCCAGGTCTCCCGCGTGGCATGCTAGAACACAACTGGTACGCCAACTGGGCAGAGTGGTTTGAGGTCTTAGTTGAGCAGTCTTTGAAAAAAGGCAGAAGCTGAGAATGGGAAACACCAAGCAATCACAGGCAGACGAGAACCAGGGAACAAACAGGCAGCTCTTGTGGTCAGAAATAGAGGGCCGATGGGTTTACCGGGGCAGGGAGGAGAAGACGTAGTCAATAACAGGCTGTAGCAAAGGGTCAGGGAAAACAGAAGAGTGAAGGAAGCAGGTAGCACTGTCACTGTGGGGATGTCAAGGTAACAGGTGGCTTGGACAGCTGCAGGTGATACGGAGCTAACTCTCAGGGAAGCTGAGAATGGGAAACACTGACCAGCTACAGGCGGACTAGAACCAGGGATCACACAGGTAGCTCTAGTAGTCAGAAACAGAAGGCCTGTGGACTTACTGGGGCAGACACAAGGAGAGGTGGTCAGGAACAGGCGGTGTTGAAACCAGGGAATCAGACAAATACTGGCAAGTCATGCATACTGCTAGGACAATCTGGCAATGAGTGTTCTTGTTCTTGTTCTTCTAGTTTATTTGCGGTTGGCAAGCCAGGTTAATGGTGCCTTACCGCCACCAACTGGACTGGAGTGTGGAACAAAAGCTTGGCAGAGAAAAAAACTAAATCTTTCCTATAATATCTATATCTCTTAAGAAATTAATAATATATCTATAAGTCCCTCCAACCAGTTTCCCAAGAAGACCCTGCAATGAAAAATCATCATGTTTCAGTTTCTTTAAGCAATGTAAATTTATTACGTTGCTCAGTATATGCCTTGCACTATCTGACAATGAGTGAGTGAATAGGGGTGGCTTAAATACTGGCCAGCTGATTAGGCACAGCTGGGAGCAGCGGATGGAACTGATTAGGCTGACAAGGCGTGGCAAGGTGAGGGAGAGAACAGTAGTAAAGCAGACTGGGACACCCTGGACATTTATGACAATATTTATGATGTTGAACCTGTGCTTTTACTATTCATATGTGGAGCCCCAGATTATTATTGACATACAGGTACGAACATACTGGGTATTGTGGCTTTACACCACATGACATGACCCAGTCATATGATTATAATGTATGTTACAGACTCAGCAAAGCATGGAACTTACACAAACTGAGATGGCACCAATGACACTGTGTTAAGAACCAAACAGGAGATGACTTTTTGATTGACTTCTACTAATTTACAGTTAGTTTGACAGGTTCTATCCAGGTTCTGTAATGTGACTCCATGTTGAATAGATGTATATTTGGACAGTTTGATCAGCTAATGTCACTGTTGTTGTTTTGTACTTGCTTTACATTAAAACTGTATAGTTGTCACCTACATATTCACAATTTTTCCTATTTGTGCACCGTTTTGTTGTTCTTGGCTGTAAGCTGTAATGTAAGCTGTTCGTAGTTGTTTTCCTGTTGTGTTTCAAAGACAATGAAGCACAACAGATAAATGAACACAACACTTTTACTGTCACTGCTTTTAGACTGATACTTATCACTGATTGGCCACAGGTAAAATATCATTATGTGCAACAATGTTTTGGTTATTTGGAACTCTGATTACGGTGGCCCAGAGGGGAAACAGCCCAAAAAATGATCCACTCTAAGAAAAAAAAAGAGATTGTTATTTATTTAAAAAGAAGTATCTGTTGTAAACTTGTAATAAAAATACATTTGTACAAAGAAATAAAATAAACTTGTATGATTTTTTTTTTTTTTTTAATAATCTGCTCAAATAAAATACACTTGTACAAAAAAGTGTCTCAAAATAAAATAGAGCAACATCAAAAATTAAACTCACTGTTAGGTTTTAAAATATGTTGCCCCAAAATAAATATCATCCAAATAAAAATGACAATTGCCTTTTTGCCATTTGCCATTTCTCAGTATCAAGAATGCAGGGTACCGTCTTGTGAACTTGGCGAGTATGGTCTTGGTAAGAATGGTCCCAGAGAACGGACTTCCTAAGAATGAGGGTCTCTCTCTAATTGGAACAGTTGCGTACTTGTGAACTTTCCTCCCTGTCACTGCTGTATTTACACCATCTGCTCCCTAACGCATTTTCCTCAAATCACCACAATGCCACTCGATTTGATTTCAGTACATTTGTACTAGTATTTACATGTCATTTATACATTTTGTATCTTTTTCAAACCTGTAATACATTTCATTGAATCCCATATCATGATAATAAAGATGTATGTCTTGCTATTCTGCCTCTCACTCGTGTTCTAACATTATATCACATCATCTAGTTATGGTCATCTGTTCAAAAACACGTCTGAATGAAGTTATCACTGAAGCCACCATATATTTCAAGAGTAGCACGAAGTGCATCTTGCAAATTATTTCCCAGTCAAGTCTACATGAGTCATGAACCAGTGCATCCTTGGTTTAAGCTAGCAGACAAGAACAGCATCCGGGTATTCCATGTGTTCTTGGTTTATGTGAACTTTCATTGGAACAGTACTTGGGCTGTGACTGATGATGTTTCACATGAATGTAAGAACAGAAGAACAGACAAGGACGTGTATCTACAAACAGCCATAGTTTGAAAAGTGGTTAAACAAATAAATAAGGTTCCTGTGTCGGCTTAAGGTTAGGCCTGGGTGTTAAATGGTTAAAGTTAGGGTTAGGGTATGATTGGGGCTAGTTTTCATTAGTAAATGACCCTTGTGTGCACTGTGTGAAGGTTTGCTGCTAAGCTAATGCTAACACGAAAAGTTGACTGCAACTTTGTGAACTACCTGGGCGAGTAAGCAATTGTACAATTACGGTGTTGAATTCTTCAACTGCCTGACACGTAATGTTAATTTGATGAATATACAAGAAGTTTTAGAATTATTTTATTTTGAGCGGAGGAGAAATGGAGCTCCACAGGAAGCGCCACTTCTCCTCTAAGATGTCACTTGGGTAGCATTAGCCACATTAGCTGAAGGCCTTAAAAATTTTCAGCCCATGCTTTTATTTTTTGTGGTGGCCTTGATTTTGAAGTTTGAAGACTGTTGTTTTTTCTCTTTTTTTCCTTCTTTTTTTGATGAACCTTATTTAAAAAGTGAAGGGGTTTTCTTTTTAGACATTCATTCATTTTCTGAACCCGCTTTATCCTCACTGGAGCCTATCCCAGCAACCTAGGGGCGAAGGCGGGTTTATCGCAGGGCTGACATATACAGACAATCACTTTCACATTCACACTTATGGGCAATTTAGATTAAGCAATTAACCTATCAGTGGATGTCTTTGGGAGGAAGCCGGAGTACCCGGAGAGAACCCACGCAGACACAGGGAGAACCTACAAACTCCACAACCCGTGTTGGAATCAAACCCAGGACCTTCTTGCTGTGAGTCGTGAGTGCTATCCATTGCACCATCATGTTACCCTTTTTAGACATATGAAGTTTTATATTTTCGAACATTTTAAATGTTTATTTTTTAAAATAAATTGTCTTTTTATTTGGATGATATTTATTTTGGCGCAACATATTTTAAAACCTAACACTGAATAAAATTTTTTATGCTGCTCTATTTTATAGTAGATCATTTTATGATTGTTGTCTCTCTGGGCCACCGTTATTTAAAAAAGTGCAAAAAAAAAGTAAAAGAGCAATCCCTCAACGTCTCATTTACACATGTGCATTACAACTCACAGATTGCAGTGGATCTACAAAAGCACGAAACATTTAGCAACAGGCAGGATATTGTTAAAATTCCGCTTATTTTTCTTAAGAAATTTCGGGTTGTTCATGATTCTATACGTAGATTATTCACATTGTTTGTGAAAAGATAGTTTGTAAATACAAACATTTTCATGAAGTAATTTTTACTTTTCTCAGACTAAAACAAATAAACAAAAATTTTAGAGTTGCCATCATTTATAAGTTATTGTGTGTATTTTAGTTCTTCAATCTACTTGAGACTGAATTGGACTGAACTAAAATGAGTGGGACACCCTTGACTGTTAATATCTTCAGTGTAATTTTTGAACTTCTAAAATTTATCCTGTGGGCTGGGCTGGATTGGAGGGCCGGTTTTGGGCTGTGGGCCACATGTTTGACATCCCTGAACTAATGTATCATTAAGTCTGAAATTTTTCAGTCATGACGGACTCTGCTTTTCCTTCATGTGACATTTATTGTTCAGTTGAATCCTCCTCTAGTTGACATTCACTCTGCATTTTGGGAGGATTAAGCCTGCATTGAGCTTATGTAGACTATCATTACAGTTAGCAGACTCCTCAGCCACAGATGTACACAACATGCTCTGCTCAAATTGACCGATTAATGAGAACTATTTAGAAAAAACTGTTTCATGTCAGGTGAATATGTGAACCAATTACTGACTGCTGTGTAAATCACCTGCATAATCATGGAGAACATTGTACAATGTGTTCACTATACTCAAAGGTGTCTAGGGAAAAAGTCATGGCCAATAATCTCTGAACATGTTTATAGTTTCTGGGAAATATCCATAAATATCCATAAATATCCAGTTGTTTTTATTTTCTTTTTCCACTTTTTTCTCATTGTGCTCTTGTGTCTGATTTACAGACAGTAAACCCCACTATCAAGTGTAATTTTAGCCTGTTTTCCAGTCACCATCTCTGCTGGAGACAATATGGCTCCTCTTGCCTCAGAGAAGTGGCCAATATGTCATCTAATCCTTGGATCCACTGCCATCGCCATCATTATCACAGCCATCAGTGTTAGGGGAGGGAAAAACAACGTTACATTTGCCAGAACAATCAATAAAATATCCACAAACAATACCTTTATATGTGCATGCTGCCAGCATCTGCAATCATCATTACTAATCTGGAATCAGTTTTAAAATTTATTTGTGTTCTGACAATCACAGACATGTAAGCTGTGAAAAACAGTGGATGATTATGATGTGTGGAGCTTTTCACTGTGTGCAGGGAATGCCAACATCACAGACAACTTCACAACCCAATAGGCCGGTGACGCAGCCAAGAACTAAAAAGTCAAACATGATGGTGTAGAGCTGCAGTCAGGAGGAAAGAAAGAACATGAGAGAGAGAAAGAGTTGAGGAGGATGCCATTAACACTTCCTGTATCTGTCTTTATGAGGAGCTCATGCTGCGACTGAAGAATGCCCACTGATGACAAGGATCCACACTGGATGAAGGATCATTCAGAGACACATTGAATCCCCAACAGCACGCTGCAGGAGAGCTGTTCCACAAATGACACGTTTTTTTTCTTCTGGTTTCCTTTTGGATCCAGGCAAGTAAAAAAACAGTTTGTCTGCCGGGTGTTATCAAAGCAAAAGAAATAGAATTAAAATCTGTGTTTAGGCAAGAACTAAGAGGAGAATCCACTCTGTTATCTGAATGCTAACCACATAAATACCAACAGATCTGTGGATGTGTACAATGGAAATGGTACCACCTATACCACAAGACACAAATGAACATCATGGACTGGCCTTGGCCTATATAAATGTCAATATTTATGGGGGAAGGGCGGACATCAAACTATATGGAGACAGACTTGGATGTTCCCGTGAGACCACGTCCATTATTTACACACCATCTGCTAGTCCAGTCAGCAGAGGATGAAGCTCTGTCCTGTTTGTCGCTGCTGCATCATGTAAATGAAACACGTTGCTTCATTATGACTTCGACATTTCGTGAATGCAAATGAGAGGCTGAACTAAGTCTAGCCTGAAATAGTATGTTACTTTTACATAATTCTCACATGAAATATTGTATATGATTCAGCTGTTACACTCAAAAAAAAAAAAAAAAAAAAAAAACTTGCAGATTACACTAGATCTGAAATCTTATCTTTGTTTTCATCTTTGCTACAGGATATGGAGACAAAAATATGTGGTTGATAAATATTTCACTCAAGAATGTTCGCAGTTTGCTTTTCTGAAGAAGTTGATAAATAAAAGGTTCAGTGTGTAATATTCAGTGACATCTAATGGTGAAGTTGCAGATTTCATGGCTCTGAAATCACCTTGTTCTCGATGTTATTTGTATTTTTTTTTCTGTTCTTTTGTTCCTTCTGTGCTCTTTAGTCACAGAACAATGGGTATCAGAGAAGAAAACAAACCTACTGTGAATTTCTGTAGAGAACATGGAAGATGGTGAACGTCAACCTGCTCTCTAGGTCGATATTAACGACTCATCCAAAGGTAATGAAACTCAATGACTCATTTTTGTGTGACTGTACATTGGTGAAAATCAGGTGTAATCAGGTGTAATTGGTGTAATCAGATTCCCCAAAATTCCCAGAAATCTTATACATCAGACAGTAAAAAACATTTGTAGCTGTCTGACTACATAGTGATAATCAACCTTTTAATGACATCTAAGTGTAAGTAAAAGATGATCCAGCAGACTCTCAGGCTGGTCCAAAAACAGTCCCCACCTGGACTTATCCTGCTGCCTTCATGTGCAGTGGGAATTATGGTAAATACTAGTTACAAACTTGAAAATTGCACACAAATTTGGATACACAAACTGCAGAGATGAAAATAACCTTTAAACGTATTCTCATTGCGTGTGACAAAACAATGCTTTTATTAATGTTCTGCTGCTGTTAGCTGATGATTTTGCACATTTATAGCGTACACAATTTGCAAAAAAAAAAAATGCTGTGGTAGATGAAGTAACACATCCAAAACAGTTTTACCCAAGTAGGAGATTACGATAAATTGTGTGTACACCAGTTTTCATTTCGCTTTGACAAAAGGACTTGAAGACAACGCACTGGTAACTTCAAATTCACAAGTGCAAAGGATCATGTTCCCAAAAGCATGTGAAGGCAGCATAAGAAACACCCATCATTGTATTGAATAAATACTGCAGTGATTCATATGTTTCATCTATAACAGGTTCTTTAACCCTTTAACTGATGCAGTACAATCTTATTCTTTAAACATCCATCAGTTTGATAGAAGCATAAAGATTGGACTGTGTTTGATGTGGTCCTGTGGTCTGATGAGTCCAGATCGACCCTTTTCCAGAGGATGAAGTGGATCATCACTGTCTAATATATTACAATCTGTATCCTAAAACTTTTATAGCCTTTTGCACTTTTGTAAGTGGATTTTTGTACATTGTTGCTGTTTCCACAGTGGTTGTTGTCTGATTGTCCTCTTCATGATGTCTGTACATTGTCAGTAGGAGACAGATGTGGACTGTAGACAGGACAGTCCAGGACCAAGACACATTGTTGGACATGGCGTAGAACCAGGCCTGGTACTGATGAACCACAGACCTCAGGAAAGCATGTCTCTGTAAACTTCAGCATCTGCCTTCACATCGAGGGTTCTATCTCACATGTTCAGGTCAGACGTGGACACCGATGCAGCCCCACACCATCACAGATGGTGATTCCACACCTTCCACTGAATCTGTCTGCTGTTTTTGATGTCACATGTTGAACCAGATGTGTGTTTTTCCTAAAAACAAACTGTACTTTAGAACTTATCTGACCACAGGACACTTTCCTTCTGTTCAGTCCATCTGAAATAAGCTTGACTTCAGAAAACGCTGTGGTTTTTCTGCAGAGTTGATACAGTGCTTCTTTGTACAATACAGTTTCACCTTGATTTATGGATGTCATGTTAAGTAGCAACAGTTAGTAGTCCTGTGTCTATAGTCTTCACAGTAATGATGAAAACTCGCAGATCAAACACAGCAGTGGTTTCCACCCTCGGCCTGTACACAGTTCCTCCAACTCCCTTTATCTTTTCACAGTATTATGTCTGTAGATGCTGAAAGACTTAAACTCCTTTTGCCAAATGAGAGGATTTTTAGTCAGAAAGAATATTTGTCAAGGCAGGATTGCAAAGTGTTTAGTTACAACACATTGTTGTAAAGACTAAGCCTTTGGCTGCTTTTTATGTGGAATCATAATCCTCTCACCTGTTACTGGTACAACTGATAACTGAGGGTTCTGTCAGAACAGTGTTACTCATATATCTATACACTTCTCATTTTATCTCAGTCTCAACTTTTTCTAAGAGTGTGAATCCAGCTTAAAAAAAAAACACAACTATATATATATATATATATATATATATATATATATATATATATATATATATATATATATATATATATGTATGTATGTATGTATGTATGTATATATGTATATATATACACACACACACACACACACACACACACATATATATATATATATATGACCGGTAGTATATATATCACACTATCGGTCAAAAGTTTTAGAACACCCCAATTTTTCCAGTTTTCTATTGAAATTCAAGCAGCTCAAGTCCAATGAACAACTTGAAATAGTACAAAGGTAAGCGGTGAACTGCCAGAGGTAAAAAAAAAAAAAAAAAAAGGTAAGGTTAAACAAAACTGAAAAATATTGTACATTTCAGAATTATAAAAAAAAAGGTCTTTTTCAGTGAACAAGAAATGGGTTAACAATTTAAAGCAGTTCTGCAGCAATGGAAGTTAATCAAGCCTCGAAAGTTGGTGCTACCAATTCCTACAGGTGTCCCAACATTTCTTAATTCCTTCCAACCCCCTCTGTCTGCATAAAAGTAGTGTTGAAACACACTTTGGTACCATACCGTTGTGAGCATTATTTGAACAGTATTGTACTGCAGAAAGTAGTGTGTTACTATAAAAATGGAAAAGAGGAAAAGGCAATTAACAATAGAAGAGAGACAGACCATCATAACACTTAAAAATAGGACCAATGGCCCTGTAGCTTACTGGCCAAATTAAAAGCTTTGAGAAATGTATCCAGATGCCATTTATTATCACCCAGTTACGTGTATTTACTATATTACAGAAATAGCCCATGTTTTGGTCGTATTCCAATCAGATCTGTAAAAAATTCAAATTCCAACTTGATATCACTGATACTTACTGATTCAATCCACTTCCTATCTCTTATAATGGGAACATTTTTCAAAGTCACAGCAAATCCAGAATCAGATCCAGATCGAAATAATTTCAATCCCTTGTGTTGACATCATCATACAGAAGCTGTATACCAAGTTTCAAGTCAATCAGAACTGTAGTTTTGGAGAAGAAGACGATTGAAATGTTTTCCCCATAACAGCCCATGTTAAATTTTCCGTAAGTTCCCGGATCCAGAAGAAGATCCTGATCAGCATGTGGCCATTATGTTTTGGTCATCTTCCCATCAGGTCTGGACTGTAGAAATTTACACTTGATATTATTTATATTTACTGAGTTATTGCATCGATTCACTTCCTATCTGTTATAATGGGGAAATTTTTCAAAGTCGCACCAAATCCAGAATCAGATCCGGATCCAAATAATTTCACTAACTTTTGTTGAAATCATCATAAAGAAGCTGTATGCCAAGTTTGAAGTCAATCGGAATTGTAGTTTTGGAGAAGAAGATGATTGAAATTTTTGTAACGGACGACAGACAATGATGACAGCGAAGGACGCTGCATGACGACAATAGCTTATGGCCTGTCGGCCGGTAAGCTAAAATATAAGTCATTCCTACAGAGAAATTGCCAAGAAAGTCAAGCATCAAAAGGCACTCAGAAACTGGGGGAAATGCTGACAGGAAGAGGTCTGGCAGACCCAAAGCCACAACAGAATCAGAAGACAAGTTTCTGAGAGTCAACAGCTTGTGTGACAGGTGAGCCCCAGGACAACAGCTTCAAGCACAGCTCATAGTGGTCGTAGTAAGCAAGTCTCAGTTTCAACTGTGAAGAGAAGACTTCCAGTTGCAGGTTTGGTGGGTCGAGTTGCAGCAAGAAAGCCATTGCTGAGACTTCAGAATAAGAAAAAGAGGCTTTGCTGGACCATGAAACACCACCAGTGGACTACTGAAGACTAGAAGAAGGTGTTATGGACTGATGAATCCAATTTTGAAATCTTCGCAGGACTTATGTATGCTGTCGAGAAGGTGAAAGGATGGTTCCTCAGTGTGTGACATTAACTGTCAAACATGGAGAAGGAAGTGTGATGGTCTGGAGCTGTTTTGCTGGATCCAGGGTCGGTGACTTGTACAGAGTGAAAGGCACCCTGAACCAAAACGGCTACCACAGCATTCGGCAGCTACGCCATGCACTACCCTCTGGGATGTGCCTAGTTGGTCAGGGGTTCATCCTACAGCAAGAGAATGACCCCAAACATAAATTCAAGCTTTTCCAGAACTACCTTAAGAAAAAAGAACCAGATGGTACGCTTGAAAACATGGAGTGGCTAGCACAGTCTCCAGACTTAAACCCCATCGAGCTGGTTTGGGATGAACTGGACAGAAGAGTGAAAGCAAAGCAACCTACAAGTGCTACACATTTATGGGAACTTCTGCAACAGAGTTGGGAAGAACTTTCTGAAGAATATTTGATTTCCATTGTAGAAAGAATGCCACGAGTGTGTTCAACTGTTATATCTGCCAAAGGTGGCTACTTTGATGAGTCAAAAGGTTAGAATACATTTTGGTTTCTAAATTGATTCCATGATTTCTTTTTTAACTTCAATTGTTTATTTGTTCTATGCTTTAATTTCAGAGTACACTGAGACATTAAACTGCATCATTTTCAATGAAATTCTGGAAAAATTGGGGTGCTCTAAATCTTTTGACCAGTAGTGTGTGTGTGTGTGTGTGTGTGTGTGTGCACGTGTGTGTGTGTGTGTGTGTGTGTGTGTGTGTGTGTAAAATACAGTTAATTTGGTCAGTGAGAGCTTCTACAAACAGATGTTTCTTTGTAGTTTTGACAGTGAAATGATGGCTCAAACCAATCTGATTTGACTTTTTTCTGCATTGATTTGTAAATTCTGGGAACAGTGTGTGTTAAAAGAAAAAATAATTGACCCCTAACATTATTTGTAATGACAGGCATTTGGTACAGATAAATAGAAGACAGTCTTTGTACCAGAGTAACACAAAAAACAAACTTGATTATTGATGTAATTTGATCAGGAGGTTAGAGCAGTGGAGAAAATGAAGTGAACGATGTAATCAGCGAAGTGCAGCTCATTTAATAAATAATCTGCAGAAGAGTTACATGTTTATTTCATCAGGAAGTTGAAAGTATATAAAGCGGACAAAAGGCTGAGGAGAGGTATCCCATTAAAGTTGGAGTGAACCAAGGAAAGCTAAAGGGCAACAACAGCTCCCCCGCTGCACACATTTGACTACGGAAGATTTGTCAAAGACAAGTAGCTCCTTATGAAATAATATGCTTCCGACTGTGAAGCTCATGCTTGTCATTTGGCAGAACTGGCGTCTACATCACAGCGCGGCAGGATGCTGACATTCACACCATGGAGCGAGTGTGATCAGCTCTCACCCAGGCACATGAAAAGTGGTTTATATAGAAACTGAGAGGCACAATCATATGGTTGCACCTGGTGACAGAATATGGTGTGAAGGGAGCCAGAATAAATCCAACAATTCTATTTTACAAGCACAGTTCCCCTTCTTTTGGTGTGTAAACATCTTGGTTGTTTGCGTCAGATATTTTAGTGATTTTTCATGTTGCACTATTGACGTCAAATTTAGTGGAAGAAAACGAGATATTCATTTAAACTCTAAGTAGACATAAAACCTAGACGATGATAAACTGTGGGCGATTGCCCTCTTGGACAGTGTCCACCATGCTGCATAATGCACTCTAAAGTATATACACTCACCAGCCACTTTATTAGGTACACAGTGCCTGTAATGGGTTGGACCCTCTATTTCCTGCAGAAGTCATGTGGCACAGATGCACTATGCAGGAGAAACTCCTCAGAGGTTTCGGTCAGTGTTGAGAGGACATGTGACGGTGTTGGCTACACATTGATTGGATTAAGATCTTGTGTCTGCAGAACCCTAACTCACTTCCATGTTCAAGATACCAGCCTGAGATAATGTGAGCTTTTTGACATGGTACGCTGTCCTTCTGGAGATAGCTATCAGATGATGGGTACACCGTGGCCATAAAAGGGTGGACATGGTCAGCAGCAACGCCCAGGTGGGCTGTGATTGGCATTTACATGACACTCAGCTGGTACTAATGAACCCAAAGTGTCCAATTAAAAACATCCCCCACAGCAGCACTAGCATCCTCCACCACTGACGCGACCATCCAAATACTGTAGGACAAAGGGAGACCCATCAGACCAGGCGTCATTTTCCAGTCGTCTAATGTTGTTTTGTGGAGAGTCCATGTAAACCGTGTCCTGTTTTGTGTTTGCATCTGGTGCCGGTTTGGTCGTCTGCTCTTGTGCATTAGTTGTAACCAGTGGATATTTCGGTTACTGTTTCCTGGAGCTCGAACCTGTCTGGCCTTTCTCCTTTGATGTCTCACCGATAGAACTGACTCATTGGATTTGTTCTCAGTCTCTGTAAACCACAGACATATGTGAAATACTCCAACCACCCACGTTGTACCATTCCATGTTCAAAGCCAATTATGTAATTTTTCCTCCCGGTGATGTAGCTTGGATTGATCATCTTTACCACGTCCACTTACACGCGATCAGACTGTCAGATATTAGCATAAATGTTCAGTCGGTCTTGTGTACCTAATTAACTGGCTGGTGGATATAAGTTACAAATTAGTTCCTGACTAATAAAACAACTTCCCAAAATTTAAATTCTATCATCTGTTGTTTTGAAGTTACTTGTGGTGGAGTATATGTGATTTATAAGCTTTATTATCATGAACTGATTTTAAAAAAGAAATAAACAAGTTTAAAAACCAAACCTGAAGTGACTGTGTTGAAGACTGAGGTCAGGATCATCCATCAAATATTTAAATGAAGGATTTAGGAATGAAATGAAAATATGCTCTCAGCTGTGGATAATCTTTCAGATCAGTAAAAAATGTCAGGAACATTCATCTCCATGAAAACCACTGAAGAATTATTTAGTAATGACAGAATCATGATACATATCCAAATTTTTATCCTCTACAGTTTTATAAACATTGTCACATTATGACCATAAATTATCATTTAAACCATGAGCATCTGTCTGGTTTCTACAACTCTCACTGAATTTAAGAAGTTACATGAATATTTTTACAGTGATAATATTTCAGATCCACACCTACATAAGTGTGATGCCTGCTGATTCCGTTTTTCTTGCACTTCATTTATTGTTCTTTAGCATGTGTATATTTTGTATATTTGTGCATATTTTGACTAATATTGGTGTCTTTCACGGGTTGGAGTTTCACGCCCTCATGAAGACTCTAATCCAGTGAAATTCATTCATTCATTCATTCATTCATTCATCCACAGTCAATTAAATGATTTTTAGTTTATGTATCTGACTTCTCTTGACTTTTACTCGCAGTAAGCTGGTCAGTGTTTGTGCTTTTTATTGCTGAAATAAAAGAGAATTTAAGACTCGACAAAAGCACACACTGACACATTCTTTTCATCTACTTAGGCCTTGATGAGAGAAAAGGATCATTAAGTTTCTATCAACAGGAGATGAAAGAAAACATGCATCCAACCCTAACAACCATTATTGTATTATTTTCCACGACCTCTGCAATGACACTGGTATGACTGTGATAATAAAGGTTTAAAGTTTTACATGACCTCATTGGTAGTGATGAGCTCTTTAACACTAGTGTATCTCTCTTAATTTGATTTTATTTAGTGTTTATGTGATTGGAACAGTGGTCATTAATGTACAATAACGTAAAGGGTTGTAAATGAGCCAGAGTTCACCAGAAGGGCTCATTTTCATCTGTTCTCCCTGACATGATGTTATACATGGCAGTAACAATCTACCACAAGATAGAGAGAAGAAATAATTACTTTTACAAATCATTACTGATAAAACAACTGAGACACACACAGTATAACATACAGCACAGTGTCATTAGTGTGGATCTGTACTGTTTTAGCAACAATACTAATACAGAATAAATAAGAACACATTACAGTTTATTTCAGTATCAGGGGCGTCTGGGTTTAATGTGGACATGTTGGGTTGTTTATGAGCCACAGTTTGACCAGTGACAGATGTGTTGGGACTGTTCATTTCTCAGATTGTGTACAGATGATAAAGGTCATGCTATGGATGCTGTTATTGACGGTGCTGATTGGCTGAAAGTGGTGCTTGTGTTTAAAGTGATGCATTCTCCTCATGGTTCCTCTGGTCATTCCATACAGTGGAGAGGGAGAACTGTCATGTACAACTTTGAAAACTAAACTCAGTTTAAAATGCTTTGTCAGGTTGTACTTTAGTACATTGTGTTTCTTTAAAGTTTCACAGGTATGAAATCAGTGTCTGATCCAACAGGTTTATAGAAAGTTTTGAGTTTCAGTGTAGTTTTATTATTGTGTGTCCAACTTTTTCAGTATGTAAAGTGAGATGTGATTAGATGGATAGATTTGTACTTTATTTGTCCCTGTGGGTAAATTAACATCCTGCAGAACCACATGGTATTTCATTCCTGCGTCATTTTATGCACACACCTTGCATTGACAGGGACAGGAAGTACCATTTACAGGATTAATGGGCTGAGGTTCAGGTGTTTGGTTTTCTGTAAATGAGGAGGTTGACGTCCAGCAGGTGAAATGATGGAGTGCGCAGATGCACAAATACTTTTACCCTGTTTCACTGTTTCTTTCACAGAGGCCTTCCATTATGGGTGGTGTACCTATCAGTTTATTGGCTTGGGTTATGTTTTTTTTTTGTTTTGTTTGTATTCTTTATTTTTCTGTGTCTCAGTAGCAATACCAAACTGGAAAATGAAAATATATTGAATAAAAGTACAATAAAAGATCCCAGGATGATTTTTGTTCCCACTGAAGGACATCATTTTCTTAAATAAATACAGTCTTTGTTGTTACTTCCTCTCATGAGTTCAGGCTGAACGTCCCATTTCAGTTTAACCATGAAACAAGACTCCATGTGTGACCATTTATGTCGCCTACTGTTGATAAAAGTTGGGTGGGAGGTGAGAAGTTCACAGCTTTCTGAAGTCAATTGTCCTTTCTTTTGCTTTAGACAGCTTTAGGAATGACTTCTCCCACTACTTCTCACCACATTTATATATAGCTAAGCTCTAATATTTAATGTATTTATTAGTTTTATTTAATCGGGATGGAGGACATTGACCTCATATCTGTATCAGATGTAATCATGCCACAGACATTTATAGGTCATAGGTGGATAACAACAATAATGGAAATACAGCTGTAGATATTAAAGGACATTTTACAACAATCACATCTGTAATAATGCAGTCTAAAATGACTGTAACTCTTCGACATACTTTTCTAACATGAGTTTTGAATTAAAAACTGGAATCAGTTGAGCCCCAAATGCTTCGATTCAGACAAAATAAGTAATTTTTCCTGTGACAGTTCTATCTTGGTCTGGCGTGTCACATATGTAGTTTTTGATAAGCTCATCTTTAAACAGGATCCGTCTGTTATTTAATTTATGACTCATTACTTTAGTGAGTCTGTTTTCTCAGTGTCTGGATGTCTACTTTTGTTTATGAGAAAGAAAAATAATCCTAGCTGATAACCTCATATTTGCTGCTGGTACAGGGTAGGATACCCCCCCCCCCCCCCCCCCCCCCCCCCCCCACACACACACACACACACACACACACACACACATGCTCCAGTGCAGATCCAGGGGGCAGTGTTATCTCACTGATGGGACTCCTCCTGACCCCCCCCCCCCATCTTCTTGGAGCTCAGAAGGCGACTGAGATCAGAGCTGCATTTTCTGTCTGCAGTGTTACTGCCTCAGTCGTGACTGTCCCTCACAAACCAAAAGGTCACAGTGAGATTAGATGTGTGATTTACTGTTGAGCATCTATTGTGTCCTACAACTAATTTGAGATCTTTGCTTCTTAAAGATGAGGGCAGAATGTTATGGCTTTATTAATGCTGCATTTATAAAACAACGTGTGTGTTTTTTAAAACCTGATTTAAAAGTTGGCCAGTTTTTACATTAATCTTAATAAAAGCAGTGAAAACTAAACTAACTACATTTGTAGGTTTCAGAAGGCAACATACTCATTCCTTGTCTGTCATTTAAATACAGCAACTACTGATTTTGTTGATTGTTGATTGATCTGTTGGTTATTTTGTTGGTTATCATATTTACAATTAACTGATGAGTTGCTTGGACTATAGAATGACAGAAAAGGGTAAAAAATGACAGTATTTTCCCAAACCCAATACATTATTGTGTTATGTGATCCACGACCCAAAGACTGTCACAGAGGAAAGAAACCAGAAAACCATCATATTGAAGAAGCAGCAGTCAGAGAATCTGGACTTTTGTTTCTTTACTCAAACCTGTGAATCAGCCACCAAGTGACAAACTGCTGCATTAATCTGATTACTGTGTAAAATATATGTACAGCATCTAACCAAAGATGACAATATATGGATAAAAATATGTAAAGAAAGTGAAAATGTTGACAGCTGTATTTCCATAGACTATGTAGTGTATTAGTGGTGCAGTAATTAAACTGTTTCAACCATGACAAGAAACATCCAAGCTCTTAACACCTCATTTTATTGTCCCAACATTCAAAAGTACAAATAATTCAAACACAACAGTTTTATGAAAAAGAAAAAACAAACATTTACAGCAAGATTTTTATTTTGTTTCCAGTTTCAGAAATGACCTAAACTAGCAAGGATAACATGAAGTCATTCATCGCAGTAATTGGATTAATAATAAGAATAAGAATACTAAGAATAATAGCAATAATAATCATAATAATCATCATTGATAATTGTTAAGTAATAACATAAGCAGGAGAGAGTAGAGAGAGCCGCGGTCATGGGGCCCCGTGAACATTTTTTCATCTTTTTTGTCTTTAACGATTTCGTTTATAGATTTTTCAGATAGTAAACAAACACATCTCAGGAGGAAAATGAAAACTGACAAGAAGAGCCTAGTTCCTCTGTTCACCTTCCCTCCTCCACTACTGGCTGCGTTGTTCTACTGGCAGGCTGCCACTATAAGGCGCTACAGGGGATGGTGTGAGCCATAGGGGTCGGGCATAGAGCGAGGTGACGCAGCCCCATGTTTCAAACACCCTGACATGCACACACACATGCACTCACACATGTACACGCAGGCACACACACACACACACACACACACATATACGTCTGTCCTGTATATGTGTGCACTGAACTGACCCAAATCAATCACACGCACTTGACCACGAATACACAACAGATGTTTACACCGCACACATATGGACGCACTCCACAGCAACCGACGGATGAGGACACACACAACACACACACTGTTACAGAAAAAAACAACATGCTTACACACGCCCACACACACACACACACACACTCACACACAGACACACACAGGGTCTAGGCGAACACAGGCACGCATCGAAAGAGTCCAAAAGTCATACAGTGTAGGAAATAAGTTCACACATCAGAACAACATTCTACTGGGGTCGTTGCATAATTCAAGCTCCTCGACGGCAGCGGGAGCATGAAGGGGTCTGGTTGGTGGCTGAGTGGGTGAGTGAGTGGGTTTGTTGGCTGTGATGGAGTTGACTGGATAATAATGGAAATGGCGGCGGCGTGCGATGACCCAGCCTGTCGGATGACTGAGGTGTGAGAGAGACTGACAGAGAATGGACTAATGAGTGTTTACGATGCTCTCCACACACCTCCCTCATGTTTTCAAGTCTCAACAACAAACGCAAAAAAATCCAATTCCGTTAAGAGTAACTTCTTGAACCATTCCCTTACCTATACCTTTCAAAATATATAATATATATCATATTAGAGTATATAAAATATAGAATCGGTACAATCCCTTTTCATACCTCCAGAGTACTTCTTAAGTATAGCAACAACTGCTGGAAAGAACAGTTGGTGTGCAATGGTAACAATTTCTCATTTTTCTAAAGATTTGTTGGTATGTAATTTGAAAACATGATGAATATTTTGTTTAAAAATATGCTTTGACTCTTAAGTGATTTCGACCGATTTAGTCCAGTGCAATGAATGACCCTCAAACAACAAATGGGCATTTTGCTCCTTTTTAAAATTGATCTGCCCAAGCCTCCAAGAGCTTAATGTTTTATATATATAGATATATATATAGATGTATATATATATAAAATGTTCACTGAAAACTGAAAACTATGCTTTCAGACCCACATTTTTGCATAAGGTTTCATCACAAAGCGGTAGTAAGTGGAGGGAGGGTGTGGACGAAGTGGCTTTTTAGAACTACACAAACTTATCACAGGTTATATTGAACCAGAACGACTGTTTATAACATTCTATTAAGACTAAACTTTATTGAAAAAGATCTAAAGATTTCATTTTAACAAGACAAGAAAAAAGCAATAGCAAATTTAACTATTAACTAGGTTATGCATAGCGAGTAACTGTTTCTAGTAATAAGGGAAGAGCGTCCCCCAACCCTCCAGACATTTTTTTCAGTTTTCTTGACTTTTAGGTTTTTTTTATATTGTAATTTTGATATATTGGTACAAAGCACAAACGTACTAAAAGTTCTCTCAGTGCAGTGGACTACTGGAAGAGCCGCTCCACTAGTCGCTTTGTTCCCTTTTGCTCAGAAACGCCCCCCTCCCTGTACCAGAATCACGCAAATACACAGACAATGAAACAAATAAATACATAAATACACAGATAAATTAATCAATTAATAAATATATAATAAATAGAAATAAATAGAAAAATAAATAGTTCAAAAATAGATAAGTAAATCAACTGGTTAACAAATACAGTTATACTCTAAGCTTTTTGTTCGGTTTCTTTTGCCGCGGTAGTTAACTGAAAAGTTGATCCAAATCTTTTTTTTTTCTCCACAAGCAACATGACAACAATTGAACAGTTTCCTCACAAGTTTTTCTAAGTAACTGAACCACCACTTCATAATAAGTTGTCATATGAAAAAGACAAGCTCAAACAAAAGAACAGTGACAACTTAGATAGTACAGTAGATATTGTAAAACAAATGTAGACTATATATATTTATATATATCATCTATTTGTACACAGCAAATAAAGACACAGTTGTCATAGATCCTTTTTAAGGAAACAAATATCTAGACTAACAGAACTAGCTAATCATCATTAACTTTGACAAACGTTTCACGCTCAGCAAGTAACCTAAAAGTCAGCAAGCCAAACAGAAAAATAACAAATAAAAAAAAAAGTTCAGTGATTCTTACAAGGCCCAAACGTCACTGATCTGGTTCTTCAGCAAACAAATGGTCTCACCAGATTTTTCGGGCCAACAATAAACAAATATTAAACAAAGAACAGCAGCTCAATTCAATGCCAACATCGAAGTATTTTTTTTTTCTTTAAACAACACATAGAACAACAAACTTGGATATTTAAGATATGTGAATAATGTAGTATAGCACCTACTGTTGATCGCTAAAAGGAAGTTCTTTTTGAATGTAAGTTCACAAACGCAGAGCGAAGAAAATGATATAGATAATGTATAATATGCTCTCTAAATGGATAGATGTGTATATATCTATTTACTGATATCCCATATTGACTGATGACAAAAAACAGGAAAACAAGTGAACAAAGGGTCTTCTTGCTTTGGGCTCTGGACTATAAGGATGGTTAGGCCTCAGAAAGACCCCTCTCCCTTCCCTTTTGGGTATCGCTGTTGAATAATTACGCACTAGTACATATGTGAAAAATTACCAAAATCACCTGCCTCAAGTTTGCATCCCTTTTCACAAAACCATCCTTCTACAAAATCACTGCCAACTTGGATTCCCCAAAAAACAAACAACCTCTGATCCTATAAAGTACCACAGCAGAACGACAAGACAAGGTGGTGCCCCCCCTCCCGCCCCAGCCCCCCCTAGTTAGCCAGTCAAAATATTTTTCTCTTTTTTCAAATCCAGATTCTTGTAAAAATTCTTCAATAATTATTATTTTAATTATCATTTATAAAAATAGATCTTCTTTCTCTTTATTTTTATCTTTTTCTAAATGCATTTTTTTCAAGCAAAGAGATCGTCTCTTTGGCAACAGTGTTATTTTTTTTTTTTTTCTTAAATTACTGAACGTGTCATCAGGAAAGCTAACCCATCCCCTCCCTCGCCCCATCTCCCCTGAACCCAGTGAGGAAAGACATTATGTTTTGTTTGCGATACAAAACAAAAACAATGTTAGAAATTCATTTTTTTCTACATCAGAGTTTCCGCGGACTGGACAGTCCCGTGTGTAATCGATAAGGGGAAGTTTTAATACACAATAAAAATGAATGATGGTTCACTAATTTAAAAAAGAGCCCCCTCCCATTTACTGACAGGGAGGTATATAATACTAACGACAGTGGATCCGGATTTACAAAAGAAAAAATAAATCCTGAATCAAGACAGAGAAAAGGTTTCAATCTAAAAAGGACATTCTCTTCTCTGAAATAAGGGGATACGGGGATTTGCTACTGTTTACACAGAAGAGAAAAATCATTAAGAACAACCACAACAAACAGAATATACAACAAAGAGAAGCCTGCATTATCACAGGAGCTTCAAAAAACTCATGAACATTTTCATCATTTCATTTTTGTAATACTTAGGCAACATTGGCTTATAGGTCCAAAGTTATAATATAAGCCATTTCTAGTTCAATTTGTTGATGGTTTGTCGGTTGCTTTGTGTTCCGGTTAGAGTTTGAGTTTGTTGTGTTGGATGGCTGTAATAGGGTGGTAGTGGTAGTGACTGAAGGGGCTAAGGGATGGGTGGAGGTGGGGGGTGGGTTGGGGGCAATTTTGGAGAGGACACAGTTGCAGGGCAACTGCTTGTACCTGTTAAAGTTCAGGACTTGTGTGTCTTGTTAGTCTTGAAGGAGACTTGCAAGACGCGGTCGCCCAACCTGTAGCCGTTGAGACTGGCGATGGCCATGGCCGCCTCGTCGTAATTCGTCATGGTGACGAAGCCGAAGCCTTTGCACTTGTTGGTGTTGAAGTCACGGATCACCTTGACGTTGTTGACGGCACCAAACGGCCCGAACAGCTGCCAGAGCACGCTCTCGTCCGAGTCCGGGGACAGGTTGTACACAAAGATGCACCACCCGGTGCCCGTGTGCCCGGGGATGTTCATGCCCACCAGGCTGGTCATGCTGTCAATGGTGATGGGGGAAAACCTGAGGGGGGTGGCAGGGTGAGGGAACATGGAGGGAGGAGCAGAAAGGAGGGAGAGACAAGAAACAAAGCTTTAATCAAATGCGTTAAAAGCAGATGAGTGAAGCTCATCTAGACATAAAATGGCTCTAAAGCTCTATAAACTCCTGCCTCCTTTCCCTGAATCCCCCTCCCAACTCTAAAAGCCCACCACCGTGCTCACCTACATACTGGACCGTCTGCAGCCAGAGTAAATAAACTGCCTGAGGACGTCAGCTGATAAATATTAGCATTTATCAGTCCAACCACAACGACACTGATCTCCAAAGCAAACACACCAATGACTTCCGACGCATGCATGGATGTTTATTTTGTGTGCATGTATGTCAGCATCTAAATGCAAGAAGAGTCTGAATACGTGTCTGCATTGCTACGACTAAATCCTCTCTGAGCTCCTCACTTCTGAAAGGCCTCCTGTCAGGAATGACGACAGCATGTGCAGCGCTGAGCTGTGTTTCTGCTGAAGGAGCGGCAGGCGAAGGTTTTCTCTTTGTGCCCTTGAGTGGCTCCTTTAGGAGCTAAATTGCAGGAAGTTGTTGAATTAAACCATTGGTAGAAATTCATCAAAGATCATGCACCAGCCTGCTAAATCTGTTCTCATTCGCCTCATAATCTTCTCCTTTTTCTTGTGATGCAAGAGATTTGAATCCTCAGTTGACTTCACTTAATTGCCTTTCCGCTCAAAGGAAAAGGGAAGGAGAAAAACACCCCCACTTTTAAATAAAAGGTAAATGAGATAAAAAGGTTCATTTCTTATGCCACCTCTCGCCAAGAAACGACTATAGGCATTATTGGGCGTGCTTTAATTGAGATTTCCGCTTTGCTGCAGCTGTCTCAGTGAACGCTGCTTTCTGAAGGGGGGGGGGGGGCAACATAAATGGAAAGTGGAAGCACTTTACAGCCCAGTGGCATTAGGGTACAAAGTGTATTCCTCCCACTCCTCCTGCAGTCTGCACACTGTTCTGTTCTTTTCTATTCCAGAGCCTGTGGCACCGATCGATAGCACTACCTCCTGCTCTGGGCCCCCACCCTCCTTTCTCCAGTGACTATATATATGGCCAGCCATCACTTCGACCTTCCTGCATGACTTTGGTCATGCAGAGGCTGCTCTTGGCCGCTGTGCTTTCTATGGACACTGATACAATCACAGGCTGGTCGACACTAACTATGAGGCCTCTCTTCTGTCATTCTTTCTTTTAGTTGAAGTATGTCCATTACTGTATCTGATAATACACTGTGGTTCTATAGATCTACTGATGTGAGTTAAGAATGAAACACATTAGTCCCTCTGCATGCAAATGCTCTGACTGTCTATCGCTACAGGGCCTCAGTGTCTGGTTGAGATGATTTTAACATTTTCTAGGATAAAGCAGGTGGAATCCTTACTGACTTCATCACATCAAGGCCTTATCTGACATTCTGAGCAGCATTTAGTCCCCTCCTGTTGGGCTTGAAAAACAAAAAAACTTTACATTTCTATCCGAAGCCATTCGTATGTGGGGTTTGCATGAATGCTGCGGCCTACAGTGGGAAGGCCACAGTGATGACTGTACTGTATGCATGTGTATGTGTGTGTGTGTGTGCATGTGTGTAAATGTGCATGCGAGCGTACCCATCAGAGCAGGACCAAACACTAACCAATGTTACAGACAAGACCAGGGGTTGCATAGCAACAGTGTGGCTGACCACATATCTATTCTGTCCTTTCTAAAGCCAACCATTTCCAGCTCTTAACACCTTTCTTCTCATTCCTTTCAAATAATAACCTTAGATCACTGAAAAGCACTTCTAACTAGGTGACACACTATGCAATCAAGACAGTTGAATCAGACCCTATTTTCACTTTTATAAAATGATTTAAAGACTCAGAGTGAGGGCACATATTCTTTATGCTTATTGGGCACAATTGGCAGTAAAACTTAAACCTACAAATGCCACAGTGCATCAAAATCAGTGTCATTCTGTGAGAGTTCCAGAATCCTGACAAAATTACAGCTATTCTTTTTTTTCTTATGGGAACTCGCTAACGTTTCTCTCAAGCTGAACTTCCTCTGTTTGAGGTACTAAGCTGACTTCAGATGGTGTCCCCTGTGCTCGCAACATGCAATATGACACTGTCAGCACATGAAACATCTATCACCACAGTGGCTGCTGCTCTGGGTTATGTAACACCTATAGCAGCGACAAAGCAAAATGAACATGGAGGCAAAAAGGAAGGAGTTGGAGCAGAGCAGTGCCGAGCAAAGCTGGAGCTGTCTGCAGTGAAACAGCGTTTCCTGTTTCCAGCAGGGATCCAGGTTCATCCAGCCTCATCCAGTGTCCTACCAACTAAACACTACCTACACACAGGCAGAGCTGCCAAGAAATCGAGGCAATTCAGAATTTAGCTTCTACTAAACTTAAATCCATTGGCAATGGAATATGCACACAGTTAACAGTGGATGTACATATATTTCAATCTATGATGCAAGTTCCGAAGTTAGTTTTGTAGATTTGAAGCTCTCATTGTACAGTGACAAGGCAGGAGAACCTGAATCCTGTAGAAAAATACACACCTAGAAATCAGGAGCTTTACACCAGAGAACAAAAGTCATTCAATACACAGAAACAACCCAAAAAACAATCCAAACAACACCAGCACTTGTCATAATCAAAACAAAGCAAATTCATCACCACTGAAAACAAAGACTTATTGTTTTCTGTTGTTTTTTTTTTTTTACACCTTAAGTGTTTGATAGGGTTTTAAAACCAACTCAAGCTGACGAAGAAAAAAACAAACAAATCAAAAAACCAAAAATGCAGGTTGACCTTGAACGAATTGTCAAACGCAAAGTGACTGCAAAAATACAAGGAAACAAACAAAAAAATAAATAAATATAAAAAAAACAAAAAAACAAAACAAAAACAGAAAAAAAAAAAGATATTGAAAAATCATTGAGTCAACATGGACATCTGGCATTGGGTGAAGTTTTTAATTACCTCTTTACGCCATAGGCCATATTAAGCAAATTGTCCAGCCTGTAAAGAGAAGGAGGGTTCTGGGGTTAATGGTGGGCAGATGGTCGACTCACTCAATGGAACTAATGTTAAGTCCCTGTAGGAACTGCATGGTCTTCCTCACTCAAGAACAAACAAACCCATCTATAGTTGGCCCATTACACTGAGGAGCCCCACCAGAAAAATGCAATCATCACTTAATGAATCTACAGTACCATCAATATGGGTGTCACTCGCTCAGTCGGTCGCTGTATGACTTCAGTGCAGCCCTGCACCAACTCTCAACTGAGTCAAGTGTCACAAGCAAATTGTCATTGCTGTAGTGTTTTTAATTACACAACGGCTACGACAGTACACTGGTCACAGGTTGGTGTTCCAGATCATACTGGCAGCAGGACTGGAGCACAGCACAACCACTGGCTTCAACAGGATAACAGGTTACCCAGAGTGCTATGCAACCATAATGTTACTATATTTTAAGTACAGAAAATGTCATGTGCGTATCTATAGGAATTTCAATCACCACATTGATGGCTTGTTGAACAGTCAAGGTTAATGAGAATTTCTTTTTGAACTGTGCTCTTGAATTTGTTAAGTCAGTTAAGCCATTAACAAATTGAGAACATCTGAGATGACAGGAAATGAAGTAAATGCCCTGATCCAGAGTTCTGTCAGTGTAATGGTTTGGTATTTGAATAATGGTGAGGAAGTGACAGAGGCAATGGGGGGTTTTGCATGTTGTCTATGAGGTGGACCAACAGAAAAAAGAAAAACAGAACTGAACATTAAACTAGCCATGAAATTGTGGACGTCTGTCTTTGTGGTGGGGTTGACCTGTTAAGTGCTAACAGGTCAGGTGGAATGACCGAGCCTTAGTCAGATGGCGTCCTCTGTCTAAAAGCTTTAGTTTTTCAGATGTTCTAGTTTCATATTAATTCTAGCCTCTGAGCTACAGCCATGGCAGGCAGCCAGGGTAAACTACAGTTTGTGTGTGTGTAGAAGGATATGTGTTGTGTAGTATTTGTGAGAGCCGGTCTTCTTTCTGTCTGCTGTATGAAGTGTTGGCCGTCTTGGATGGATGCAGTCGGCTCAGTGACTCAGTGACCTTCATTCCTCTCACGTCTCTTCCTGTCTCATGCCTCTGACTTGTCTCATGTCTCTGCCTGTCTCACGTCTCTGACCTGTTTCATGTCATCATGTCAACATTCTTGTGATCTCATTCAACTACTACTCCTACAAGGGGGAAGATTTTTATAGAGAAAATAATAGAATAAATACTATTTGGTGTTTTTCATCAATAGGAAGTTGTTGATTGCTATTTGAATTTGGGAGGGAGGGGTCACTACCATACAATATTGTCAGAAAATGTTGCAGGTATAAGATACAGATTTTATCATGGCATTGAACAGGTCTATTCTGTATATGACACAAGCAGCTGACCATTTCATACACAGTGGTCTTACATCGGAAATGGAAAAACTAAGGGAAACAACTGCTTCATAGTGAATTCATGTGGATTCAGTAATAGTGGACAGAACTGATAATCACAGGTTATTTTGATTTACATTAATTCTGCAGCCCTGGCAGTGTCACACCAAAATGTTTCCTGATTAAAAACATGAGAATGAACCTTTAAAGCAGAATGTTGATGAGCATTAATATAATGGTTTGCAGTTGTGTGTTGGTTAAAAGTCCTGGATCAGTCTGAGCCTCTGGGAGGGGTCCTAGTGTTCCTGATCGACCTTGATACCAGGGTCTCTAAAGGAAAGGGAAGCTATGTTTTTTAAAATGGATGATGGTTCAATAAATTGATAACTTTAAAAATAAAATTTAATGACTACTCAAATATTCCAAAATTATGACCCACCCCTACTACGTATATGGTCATGTAAATGTCCATGATATTGAGTAATTTTATAAGATTATTATAAGATAATTTAGATAATAAAATAATTTGCAATAAGCAAAAAGATTTCATAGGCCTTGAACGACTATTTTTATTATAATGAAACCTATTTCCATATGCTCTGATCTTATATTTATAATTAGAGGCTGGTTTACATTATAGAAGAAATGCACTGTATCACTTCAGAGAATCTATAACTCTTTGGAGTTTCACTGAAAATCTGATCGAACATAATGATGCAATGCAAACACTAGTAAAATAAAAACAAGTCATAGATTTAATGTTCTCCACACATATGAAACATATTTTAACAACATGTATAAGAAATAAGCGATCAGTTGAGTTCTAATCTTCTACCTCCAGGTATTGAACATTGAATGGTGCTGAGATGTGTTGTTTTGTTTTGCTCAGTGTAGAATCTGTCTGCATAGCAGTGGTTTTATCTCTAAACATTACCATAAATAAGCGAGGAGCACAAAAACAAAGGGAAGGAGTGGAGAGAAGGATATACAGAACCATTAAAGCAATAATTAGCCCATTATGGTGGAAGGCAACTAGCAGGCGGCTCTGTGGGTAAATGAGTCAGTGGGAGAGGATACTCAGTGGAGATGCAGCCGACATCTGCAGGCTGCCGCCGAGCTGCCGTTGGGCCGCCGTTGGGCCACAACAGAACAACCTGCTGCTAACACAGCGCCTGTCTGTCTCTCCATTTGTCTCACCCTCTCCCTCTCCCTCTTCCTTTCTCTCGTGTGCAAATGTGCATCGATGCTTGTTCCAGCTTTTCACAGCCTCTCCAAGCTCCATATAAACAATAGGGCTTTTGTGCTTTCTCTCAACACATGTTAATGGAGGAAGGAGTGCGTTTTTTTTTTTTTCTTTTTTGTCCTTCTTTTTTTGAAACCGAAATCTGTTCAATTAAAATTGGCTCCTGCCCTGGATATAATAAGGCTAATTTGCTAATTAGTATCATTAGTTAATGACAGAGAATCAGAAGCGAGCGGGGATGAAGGGCTTGGTGTGTTTACTGGTGTCGATCATGTTTGCTGTCTTGGAGGCCCACGATACAAGTACATTATACATTAGTGTTACAGACCCATATGATTTAGTCACAGAGGATGGATGGTAATTACAACTGGAGGAGGACTTGCTGTATTTAAGTTGCTTAATTTTTAAGACAAATTTGCAATATATTCCAATATATTCATATATTTGGCTGTTTGTTACACACTCTGGTAGTTAACCATGAAATCTTTGACTTTCATTTATTTCTTCAAGGAAACAAACACAAGCCACAGACCAGACCTGAATGAATAGTCAGAAAATGTCCTTTTGCACTGTTGTCCTTAACAGATAGAGTTTAAAAAGGGGAACGTGTGCAGAGTGTATTTGTAAGTTGTAAGTTGGGCGGAGGGCCTGGGAGCAGAGAGCAGGAAGCCAGGACCACGGTGAGGAAGAGTCCTGTGGTTGTGAGCTGTGATGGGAAGCGACAGCTCTCCTGTGGAGCCTGTAAATTGGTTTGGCGTATCACAGACACACAGCCACGCTACATCGCTCAGGTGTCACACCAGGGAAGCCGCTCACCGAGAAAAATACCTTCCAAGCTCTGACTTTGATTGAGAGTAAACAGCACAACTGGCTTTAGTGTTATTGAAAGAGAGGAAATTGTATAAGGACATATTCTAAACCCTTCTCATTAGATCACATGATAGTGTGTCATAAGAGACGCCTGTTTCCCTTGTGTTTGTTGTGGGTTGAGGTGAAAATTGACACAACTCCTTATAATCTTTCAGTGTTAGAATAAAAAAAGATTGTTTGTATCAGTAGTGAGTGAGTGGAAATGATCAGGTAGGATGTAACATATACAGAAGCCTGTATATGACAGTGATGGTTTAGAGTCGAGGTCGCTGACCTGAGAAAAACCATGGTTAAAAAGGATCCAGCTCCTTCAGATACACCTCAGTTAATTCAACGAACAAACTTAAAGCATCAGTTCTTAAATAAAATTTGACATCATGTCTTTTAATTTGTCCACTGGATTTAAGACATTTCTTTAATTCCTTCTTTAATACAGTTGACCGTCTTTAACAGTGGAAAATGTATAGATATAGTTAGAGGTGGTACCGGTATATGATTGTTCAGTGTGTTAAAGATCATGGACCTTAAATGTTAAAAACACAAATGAAATTAAGTGCATCTCTTTTTTTTGATAAACATTTGTAGTAATTTTGTCCAAATGCATGTTTTTACTCAGGCCCTGCAGGGATACATTACATGAATGGAGTGGACACGATGGCAGCATGATGAAATGAAGTGAAATGTGTATTTGTGAACGACAGAACCCCACAGTCTCTTAAGAACAGTTCCTCTCTGATCTGGGTGGACCCGCACAGAGTGCTTCCTCAAGGGCCTGAGTTACTGACACCTGCACCAGGTGCAGAGCCTCACACCTGCTGTTAAAAGGGGGGACATATATTCGCCAAAAATCAATGTTCACAAGACAAAACTTACATCATTGCTCATACAGAGACATGACTGTTATCGTATTCTCTATGTGCAGGCCTCGCATCCCCTGTATAGTAAATACAAATTAGAATTTACTCTTCATTGTTTGACTCCTCGACACGTGAGTGCAGAGATTCCCAACTTTCTAGGCAGATTTTTTCACCCTAATGACGCTGTCGTTATTATTGTTCTTGCTAGTTTTTGTCTAGAGCAGCTGGGTTTCATTTTGTTACATCATTTTGTCTCTGGAACAACAAATACTGCCCTGAAATACTGGCTGTTCAATGAAAACTTACATCATGGAAGACCGTTTTTTAGAATTATTCAACAGTTGTGCTACATTTACTTTATTGTGGAAGGGAACAGTCACCGTATGGTACTGGTTCTGGTAGTGGTTCTGTCTCTATGATGTTGGGAAAGACTGAATTAACTACATACCCGAAATAAGACCCATACATTCATACATACCCCCATGCTGTGCCCCCCTACTGTACTCACCTGAACCTCTGCGCCTGGTGGTGGAGGGGGCCGGGGTATCGGCGGTTGGGGGACTGGTACAGCTGGGACAGAAGGGCTTGGCTGGTCTTCTGACTGGGGTTATTGGCGAACTTCACGGTGATGGGCTCAGCGGCGCCGGACGGTTTCTGCCCATTCAGGCCCTTGATGGCCTCCTCAGCCTCTATCCTCTTATCAAAGCGAATGAAGCCCACGCCTCGGGAGCCACCTGAGGGGCCAGCACACCACAAACAAACAGGGTCCCCTTTACTTCACAGAGTTCAGACACACCACAAACACATTTAGACTGAACATGCATCTTCAACCACATACAGATGAAGACTAGACTACATCGGTCAGTCTGGACAGTTAATTAGTTGGTATGACCAGACCTCAGCTCCAACAGTGGTTATAGTTGATGGGGTTCTGAACTGGAATTATTAACTTTAGGAGAAGCTCAAAAACCTCCAAAAATAAAAAGCACACCTAGAATCAAATATATTTTGGGGGCTAGTTTGACATTCTTTTGCAGATTTATTGATAAATTACTGAATGAAATTCAGAGATCCAAATGCATGTGCCTGTTGATTTATCCATTTACATAATTATTATTTGGTCTCAGATGTTTAGTTTCACATTTATCTAATTCTAATAAAGTAAAACATTTTCAGCAGTGTCTATTTTTGCATAAGGGTTTCATGATATGAGCAATTTATCGGCCATTACCTTTTTCCTGTTTGAAACTGTTGTTATTGTACTGACCTTTATATGAACATGGGTTTAGGTTTTGGTTGACGTCTGGGGATGCTCTTCCAAGAAATGTTGAACAAACACTTTATTTCATCTTTCTGGTAAATTATTAATCCCCAAATGGTGTCTGTTTTTAATCAGTTCATGGTTTAAATGTCTTCATTTATGGAAAGAAAAACAAAATTCAGGCACCAGCTGACAAATCTAAATATAATATAATATAATATAATATAATATAATATAATATAATATAATATAATATAATATAATATAATCTGTTTTCAGACACTTTGTATTGTTTTCTGGTATTTATTCTCCTGTAATTTATTCCTTTGTCCTCACAGCCAGTTTTTTTTCCCTCATGTTCAAAACTTTTTGTACATTAAAATTATGTCATGCATAGTCTGTGTTTTTGGATAATTTTAGGAAAACTAATGCTGACTCAAGGCCTAATAGATTGCAGCCATAACTGATTAAAATATTGATCAGTCAAGATTGGAGAAAGAAACCCTGAACAGAATTACTGTTTTTCTTCAGGGGCAGAGGCTGGGGTGGATGTAAATATGGCGGGGGTCACATGACTGCATTATAGCATTTGTCCTGTTTAAACTGGTCCATTCTTCTTTCATGCACAGTCACAGTCAGACATGCACACTCTCAGTGCATTGTTCCCAGTGACATTTGAGTGGTTTCCTGGGAGATATTTTTTGACTGCCACCTGAGAGGAACATTTAAAGACGTGCTTCCTGGGAGGTCCTTTACTGGAGTCTGTGAATGCTGTGTGTGTGTCACTGACTGTATGTATGCGTGTGTGTGTGTGTGTGTGTATGTATGTATATATATATATATATATATATATATATATATATATATATATATATATATATATATATATATATATATATATATATTTATACATATATATGTGTGTGTGTATGTGTACACGTGCACTGATATCTATTAATGGATGCTGTTCCTTGTTTTAATGAGGCTGCATCGATGGCCCAGAGGATGCTCTCTCAGTGACAGCAGCACTCTGCCGAAGAGACTATTTACATAATACTGTGTGCACAGGCATGTCTGTGTGACTGAGACTGAATAAAAGAGAGGCACTGAGAAAAGGGGAATTTTGTGTCTGAGCATCATTGTGTGCAGTCTCTTTCTCGCACATAAAAAGCTCTCCTTATTGTTATTCCACATTTTTGTACATGCCATCCCCTCTCCCCATCTCTTTTTTACTCTTCCTCCTGGCTCGTCTCATGATACTCGCTCTCCTGAATTTTTATTCGAAGAAGCACCTTGACCATCTCTCTTCTTTTTTTTTCTTTTACTCTGCCAGAAACAGGCAGCACAAGGTTATTTACACTCTGGAAAAGCAGCAACAAAAATACACTCTTTGAAAGCAAATGATTTAATAAAAAAAAATCTACTGTTTGACAAAAATTCTCTTCTTCAGGTCTATTGTTTGTTTGTTTGTTTTTTTACATGAAATAAAAAAAGAGAGGATTGTTGTTTTAATTAAAGCAGCTAAATAAAATGCTAAAAATCAATCTAATACAATATCCACAGACAGCCAGAACTAAGTAGCTCATTAACACTTTCTCAGCTTCATTCTTGGCTTTTGTCAACAGGCTGTCAACACGGCAACAGAAGCAATTTCATATCATAAACAGTGGTGACTATGAACACAACAAACCAACAAGAACATGTCTGAAACATGTTTGAAACCAACTGTTTGCCTTTAATAAAAATCAATTTACAAAGAAACAAGGCTGAATCAGTATCTTTGCTGACCACACGTGCAGTCCTGCACAATAACAGTATTTCCCTTTTGTCTGCTCGATGATCTCATTAACTCCTATTCAATGTAAATTATTCTGTTTTATTCTCATTTTTACCTTTCTGGTTCCTTCTCCCCTGACAGTCTTTCACAATTTTCCCCTCCCTTACTTCCTCTTGTGCCAACTCTGTACCTGTACATTTTAATTAGCTTGTCAGAAGCAGAAAAATAACAATTCTAATGGGATCTATGGGGTACAAACAACATCCATAGCAGTTCCTATGGTTTTCTTCATTTATTACCTCGTTGTCATGCATGTGCTGTATGGGAGGACAAACGGGGGTCAGTGGCGTTTCCATGGGGATGGCTGTTTTCAGCTATAGTGCACCTACAATGTGCACTGGACATTTGGCCTTTTTTCCTTCCACCAACATCATCCCTCACCTTATAAACTGGAAACTGCTTAATTTCAAGACAGCCTTCCGGTGTGAAGCACTTGTCAGCTCCAAGAGCCTTGCTAAAGGGCGCCTCAGCTGTAGTTAAGGAAGAGGAGAGAATTGTTCATTCACTTCCTCCACTGAGACCATAGAGAGGATGGTGTTCGTCCTTTAATCCTCACACTTGTTTGGCCTTGAGCAGCTCCTAAGCTGGTTCTGGTTTGAGGGCCTCTAGACAAAACGCTTGGCATACAGATGAAGGCAACGCACAGACACACACATACACAACACACATGCACATAAATGACCAGTTGAAGAGGTGCTACTGAGAACCAAAGGTGAAAAGTGACTGTTTGAAAGAGTCCATGACCAGCTGATATGTGTTAAACAGTACAAAGTGTGTTCTCCTATGTATGTGACAGTGGATCATTTCCATTCAGCCTTGGGTTTGTAAAATAGTTTAAGTAATTAAGAGATGCCTTTCACTTTAACAACAGCTGGTCTGCCATTGGTGCCTCCAGGATCAAGTATTCAACATAGATGAGAGCGTTAACCTAAGAAAAAGCCATTATGAAGGAACACTCATAAAACTGAATGGCTGTTGTAAAACAAAAAGTTTGTACGAAACTCACTTTCATGGTGTAAAGTTAATTTTCAGTTTTCTCATTTCAGGTAAAAACTCAGGCCAAGGTAAGACTCTGGTCCCATTTTTTCCACATCAGTAAGATTTGATCTAACTATTGACTCTACAAGGCACTAAATGAAGACAGAATTTTTTCATTTACACAGATATTGTGATACGTTATAGTTGACTTGTAGACTGCAACATATTGTAACTACAAGAACAGTTTGAAGTAGGAAAAAAACACACTCAATTCATTAGAAACTGTCAAAGGAATTAATAAATCTAGAATCTATTGTCTGTAACTTAATTCAGTGATGATGGTCCTTTTCATTCAGTCTCCTGTCAGTTGAGTCATACGATTACACGTTAGTTGTGGTTCTTTCATTAGGATGAAGGTGAATAAACGTCACTTGCAATTTACAAATAAAACTTTAATATATGACCTTCTCTGTAAAAAAAATTTTCTGTCTGACTTACACCTAGAACTTAACAGTACACTGAACCAAAAATATGTTGAATCTTTGAGCCCTTATTTTACCTGAAAGTCCCTCTGATATGAATGACAGTCACTGCTGCTACATCCTACTGGTGAAGAGGAATCATCAAAACTCATTTGGTTTATTTGTATAAAATATGGTCACAGTATCCTGAGTTATTCTGTGATTACCACCGAATGATTTGTATGTCATTGGAGATACAACTTGAACCAGTTTTAAAAGTAAAGTTTTTTCAGCCGTATTAATGAAGAAAGCCGTGACAAGGGTTTATTTTCCTCCTGCTTCACATTACAACAAAACAAAGTTCCAATCTATGAGGCAAGCTGCTGGTCCAGGGAGTCCAACCTAATGAGTGTCCTTTCAACCAGCCCCAGAAGCCTCAGTACTTATCAACCTCTAGCCAGAAATACAGGCAACATTAGAGCACAATGTACTTACTAAGGTACAGCAATCTGTCTTTCTCCCTCCGTCCCTCTCTTCTCCTCCTCACTCTCTCCTTTTCCTCCCCCTCTCCTCCACAGTCATCAACAGAGGCTTATGTAACTCTCTCTACCTGTGCTTATCTCACTCTAACACACACCGACGGCCACATTGGCTGCAGCACTAATAACACGCTGCCTCATTCCGGGGATGGTAGTGGGGTGGGGGTAGAGGAGCTGGCGCTGGGGGAGGGGACGTGCAAAAGGTGGGACTAAAAAAAGGAGAGATGGGAAAAAGAGTGGGTAAAGAGGAGGAAAGGAAGGAAAGGACAAAAGGAGAGAAGGTGACAGAGGAGAATGTGAGGAGGTGACAGTAAAAGGATGATGATGAAAGGAAACGCTGCTATTCTTACTCTCTCCTGCTCGAACAAAGCTGCTCTTTCTCTAAAACTCACCATCATTTCCCCAAACACTGACTGACAGAGAGAAATGATGCTCCTATGAGAGACCAGAGCAGAGGAGGAAGGTGACAAACGTGGCTGATGGCTAATGAAACAAACACACACACACATTTTATATATATATATAAATATATATATACACACACACACACACACGTACACACACACACTACGTTGTATCCCCATTACCCACGTTTACTTACATCCGTGCACTGATACATAATTAAAATCTTATTTTCAGGTGCTCTCAAATCATATCCCTTTATATATATTTGAGGAATTATATTGTGCCAACTGTATAAAAATGATTTGACTCGCCTTTTATAATATGGCAGAGGCAGAAAGAAACCCTTTCTTTCCATCTCCTAATTAGAGGGAGAAAAAAAATGCAATGTCCTTGTTTTAAGTAACATTAGTGTGCGGGGCTACAGATGGCATTTGAAAAAGCGACGATAGGAGAGTGGAGGAGACTTTGAAGAGTGGAGGTGCCCCACGCTTTAGCCCCTGTCAGAGCCCGGCTTCAACCATCTGTCTATGGAATCTGTGTGTGGGCGCATGTTTGGATGCTCATATCTGTAAGGTGGTCAAGTGTCCATTACTGCAGAGACTAGTATACACACTAAAGATTACAACGAAAAAGCAAAAAAAAAGGAAAAGGAGATGAATAGTGCGAGTCAAGGCTGTAGTCACCTCTCCCGCTTGTTTTACCTTCACTGTTGTGTTCTCAGTGGCTGGACAGGTGGACAACAAGGATTCAATGTGCGATCAGTCTGAAGGGGAACATCCATTATTCAAGTCAAGAGAGGAGAGAACACACTGACTGTATGGAGAAAGGGTAACTAATGTGGTGTAGAAACTCACAAGTACACCATGCTAACATGAATGGTCTGATCAAAGTGTGTGTGTGTGTGTGTGTGTGGGGGGGGGGGGGGGGGGGGGCTTTTTATGGCACTGTGGTGTGGTGTTTCCCTGATGCTGAATATCACACTGCTTTGGTGTTTTCTGGGGAGGTATGGAGAAGGTGTTTCAGTTGAAATACTTTATACTTTAATAATGAGACCAATGACAGTTTTCCTACATATGCAGTCCATGTTAATTGATGCCAAAAAAACAACTTCAATATGACTTCAAACAGAATGCCAGTTCTTTCTTACTTGGAAAAGCATCTTTTCCCAGTATCTGTCATCTCCAGCTGATTTAGGCTAAATGAAAGCTGTCTTTTAGTTGATTAAATCCTTACATTCATCTGAAGGCAGCAGGACAAATATGTGTGTTTAATCTTCGCCTGCTAAATTGAAAAGTGCGTGTGTGTATGTGTGTGTGTGTCTCTGTGTGTGCGCGCGTCGCTTACAACTTCCTGGGGACAACTTTAAACACATTTCATACACTTTGATGACAAATTATAAGACCAGAACCCCCACCCCCCACCCCCCTTTCATCCCATCGTCCTTGCCGTCCTTGCAGTTTTGTTTTTGTGGCTTGGTCTGTTTCTCCTTGTCCAGAAATGCCGGATTGCAGGGGACAACACCTGTTTGCGTTGTGGGCTTCCTTCCAAATTATGCTCTGTAAGTGGTGTTGCAGTTATGACTGCAACAGCTTCAATAAAAGGTTACAGGGGTGAGTCATGAAGCCAGAAATCTTCAGACAATTCTGGCTTCATAGCTGTTGTGTGTAAACATAACCAAAATGTTTAAAGCCCCCGAAAGAGACAACAAATGTACACAGCAGATCAGTGTTATCTCTGCATCAGTGTACAAAGTTATACATGCCAACTCATAACATGACTGAACTTGCAATGCCACTACACATATAAAATCAACTTTAAAAGGCCCATCATGTGTTTATGGCAGCTCAATGGTAATGCTAAACACCTCTGGACAAGTTCTATGTCTTATGTACCAAAGATCTATATCAAAGACAAGTCTTGTTTCCATTCATTATTTTTCAGTCACATTTTCAAATTGGACATAAAAAAAGGATACAAAGTTGGTGTACCAATACTAAGTAAACATGGATATGTGCAATGAAAACAGATTTAATGTAAAACTAGAAAAGCACTCAGAGAGCGCAGACCTCCGCCAAGGCAGATCAGTGCCCCCCTGATCACCACCAAAATTTAATCATTTGTTCCTTGTGCCAGTATCAACATTTCCTGAAATTTTCATCCAAATCCATCCATAACTTTTTGAGTTATCTTGCACATGGACAGATGGACGGACGGACGGACAGGCGGACAGACAGACAAACCAGCGCCAGCAAAAACATAACCTCCTTGGTGGAGGTAATTATGCGTTTGCTTATGTGTGTGTGAATGTAGCTTTTACTGAAGTAAAAGACTGAGACACAGAATTAGATGGAGACAATGAAACAGCACCTTGTATGAAGAGCTGTAGAAACAAACATTCCCCCGTGGAAGAGTTTGAAATGTTATATGATTAAGAGAAATGATTTTGTTTGGGGGGATAAAGCTAAAACCTGCCAGGTTTGAGCACAAATAAATACCCCATATCAGCTCCTCAGGTAGCATGTTATTGTCAGAAGCAACAGCTGGAAAAAGAGTTGTTGTCTTCATAATGAGAATAATGATGAACAACCATCTCTTAATAAATGTATAGCAGACGTGAATGGAAACATGAATAAATTGGCATTTTCTATTCCAGATTTTCTAAAAATTGCCTTAAAGTGTGCAAAACATTCCAATGGAAACTTCACCTATGTTTAAATTCAGACTAATCTGTAATTTTATTCAGTAGTAGTAAAGTTCATTCAGTCCCCTGTGATATCACTAATGTTAACTCTGACTGTTTCACTGGGATGAAAAGGGTGAATAACAACCATCACTTGCAAACTGCACATAAAACTTTGATTTATCATCTTGTATGTCAACATTTTCTGAGTTACACCTGAGTTCTGAGTTTTATGGGCAACTGTGGTAAAACCAACTCCCATGATCCCACATCACCAAACGACATCCTTTGTAAAAAATTACTTTTACTGAATACTGCGTTATTCAGGACTGAATCAGTGTATAATAACTATAGCCAAATGCTCATGTGTTATGATGCATCAATGCTTTGGAGTCTCCATGAGAATCCATCCATCCCACATGAAGACAAAGTGGTGTCAGTGATTTTACAGCCAATCTTTACAGATGCTGAGCAGTAATTCAGTTTGAGCACAGAACCAGTGTTGGTAGAAGCCAAGACCGTGGATCAAATATATCTGAAGTTATTGATCAGCTAAGTATTGACCTGTGTCCACATGTGGGTCTCAGATGAAACACTGAGAACAGCTGATTCAAAACCATTTCTTGTATAACACCTTCTTGAAATTGAGGCCGGGTCTAAACAGCTGTCACAACCGGGATGCCTTCCCTTACGGTTGGAGAGAAAAGGCAAGACAAGGAAGGATCTGGCTTGAATTATTTGCACTGATAAAGAGACCAAATATGCTTATCCATTCAGAAGGAATCGATTGACAGAGGAAGGGAGCAAACAGAGCGAGGGTCAACGCACAGACACCCTTGTCAAGTCCATGTTGTGTTCACTTGCTGAGTCTCAGGGCAATTTGGTGGTTTTTGTGGATTTAGTTTGAGCTGCCTCTGACTGTGACTGATGCTAACAGTGATGCTGTGAAAGTTGCTTCTTGTCTTTCTGAACAGCAGAGTGACTGCGGGGTGCATCCTGTTGATGAGGAGGTCGTTTAGAGAACAGACTTCATGTTCCCAATTTAGCAGAGCAGGATCTGGGGATCAGCAGCCCATCTGCCAATGGTCACTGAAGAACATCCGTTACTTCAGCAACTTTATGGAGCGTTGCTGTTTCTGAGTAGTTCTGTCTTCACTGCTTTTTCCTTTTCTCTGCACAATGTTAAGGGTGTGTCTGAACTCATATACATATACAAATACATGGGAATCACTCTCCTCTACAACAGTTTCAATGCACCATGTGAAGGGATGTAACACCTGCACATGCTGAACCATAACTGCTGAATACTGACACTTAAAAAAATGCTATTAGAATTCTAGAAAGACACTTAGAAAGCACAGACCTCTTCCAAGGCCAATCATTTTTCTTCCTATTCCACAACCTTATTAAACCACCAACAAACCAACAGCTCCAAGTCATTTTAGGTTTTTAAAATAACTTTCCTATTTTGTAATCTGCCTCTCAGTCACAGCCAGAACTGGAGAGCTTTCTCTCTAGATAATGTTAGCGGCTACCCAATATTAGCTATTAGGTATGTTCTGCCAAGTTTCATGATATTATGTGCAGTGGATTTGGTGTAATTTTGCTGACAGATACTTAAATTGCATATCCTTCTTGGCAGAGGTAAAAAAAAAAATCAGTAGAAAATGTAATAGATATATTTTGTTCTGAAGGAGCTATTTTTCAGAGGCCTCAGTGGAACGGCGGTGGCTTTTGGACACAGCGTGGCTGAATCCCTGGACAGTGCATTCCTTATTGAATCAGGGAATCACAGAACTCAAATCCGCCTCTCCTTCTCTAGCTCTGTCTGTGTTTTGTTCTTGCTCTGTGCTTACATTTATGGCAGTCACAGGAGAGTTTTAATTTGCAGCCCATTTCCCTCTTAATGGCGGTGAGTGTGTGGGTGTCTGTGCGTATGCTTGTACAGTAGGAGACAGAAAAGAAAGATGAGCCAATGAAGCCACAGCACAACTCTGAGCCCTTCTAAAGTCATCCATGTTTTTATTCACCAGAAATTAGAACATCTAATTAATCATTAACATTCCTCTTCCTGATCCTTAACCCTCTGGGAACACTCGGTCTCTCCCATATGATCTGTGTCTGTATGGATGCATTTATGTGGCTGGATGTTTGTGTATTTCACAAGGGCAGGGTAGTTTTCAGAAAAGCAATTAGTGCAGCCAAGGGTGTTATCAGGCTCAGAGGTTATAAACACCTCCAGTACTGTGTTGGAACACTGACCATGATACCTACACTGGTACATGGAACAGTAGTCTGCATGTGACACACTAAACCCATACAAGGGGAAAAGGATGCACATTAATGATAGATGTAGGGTGAAACTCTTCATATGATTCTGTCATTCTCATGGACCTGGATGGTGCTTAATGCTAATGCTTATCATAACGTGCACTGCAGTATTTGAATATTGTACTTTTGGAGAATTTGAGAGCAATGTCAAGACCACTTTTTAAAGGCCTCAGTGTCATCTAAAAACTTGCTTAAGTCACAGGACGTGAAAGGTACAAGTATGTGAAATTTTATTTGATAAATTTTATTTTGATCTGGGTGCTTCTTACATCAGGTAAGTATCAATACAGTGTACACAGTGTAAAAATACTCTCATAGAGCAAAAAGCCTGGTGTTTGAGTAAAAAAGTATTAGCATTAAACTAAACTTACACAACCAAAAGTAAAAGTGCAGAATTGTCCATTTCTTGTTTCTAATTATGTGAAGTGTTATTTTGTTTATCTGTCATGATGCAGTTGATGATGTGGTTCATTTGAATGACTCTATACTATTTGGTAGGTTAGTTTACAATGCTAAATAATTTATTAGTCAATTTAAAAAACCCTCTTATATTTATATCTGTCTTTAATAATCTGTCAAATTACAGCTGCAGAAAACAAAACAGTAACTCTGAAGTGGACACAGTACAGTAGTTGAGTAGATGTACTTGTACTGGGGGGTTCAGATTATTGCCACCGGTGAAAATAAACCCCTTTATTCAGAAACAGTGGTGAGAAGTGTCCAGCAAAAGTGTGTGTGCAAGGATGGTAACACTAAATAATGGATGTTGTTGTGAGTCCAGGCTGAATGCAGCCAGCCTCTGCCTTCCTGCCACCACTGCAGCATGTGTTCAGGTTTGTTTTATTCATTGCATGTGGCCTGAGCTGCGTCTGAATGGACGGTTCAGAGAAGTGCATGTGTTTGTGGTAGGACAGATGTGTTCTCTGTGGCCTCGCTGACTGTTGACTGACTGCTGCTTGGCTGTGTTGCTTCTTCAGGATCCCCTGGGGCTCAGTGGTGCGGTGCTAAGACACATCTGTTCGTTAAAACACATAAGCCCGGCATGTGGTCACTTCATATAAATGTATATTGATGAGGGTAAAATGGACCATAGTTTGTATTTTTATCCTTTTTCTTTCCTTGTCCTCTCCCATTCCTCCCTTTCCCCTCTTCCCATGCCTCTGCTCTTCTCTGTCCTCTGTTACTTGCTTTTCTCTGTTTCCTCTGCTCCTACCTCCTCGTCTCCTATTCTCCTCTCCTTTGTTGTCTTTTCCTCTCCTTTCTCCTCTCCTCTCACCCTCTCTCAGTGTGTACAGTCAGCCATGCACTTCACTGCCAGCACTGATTTATTCTGCTTAGGCAAATGAGTGTGGCTTACAGCATGCCTCTTGGTTTCTGCTTCATCAGTACACAGTGCACATAACATTGGAGCAGGTTGCAGCCTGAAACCCCTGAAATGGATCTAAGAGACACGCTGGAGGGGTTTCTTGTGCACTACAATGGGCTGATGTGACTCATTCCTGTGTTTTGGATGTAGTGGAATGTGTAATTGAGCATGTATAGTACACAGCTTGAGCCTCTCATGTAATCGTTGTTTTTACCACTGAACCCTCAGTGAGGGCCACGAACATAGAATCTGCCCACTGAGGTCACACATTCACTCAACAATGGGCTTGAAGGCCAGTGAACATGTTAAACATAGACACTAACATTCCACACTGATTCTCATTACATCAACTGTCACACCTCACATTAATATGTGTTTTTGGTCTAAACACATCTGTTCACACTGGACAGTAGAAAGTGATCATTTTATCATTTCTGCATTCTGATGGCAAACTGGTTTCACTGGGCTGTTAAAATACTCTAAATAGAGCTGATGTTGTGAATCAATCAATACATCTTAAATGTCAATGTGATGACTTTGACCTTTTCTATTTGTTTATTGAGTCTCTCACTAGGGAACAACAATAATGCAACTGTAGGAAATAATTGTGACTAAAGTTATAATTGTGTTTTTATGTTCCTTTCGCTGTCATTAATTCAGTATAGGCTTTGTTAGTATGAGAAGAGCCATTTATTTGCATTGAAGACTGAAGTATTAAAAAAAAAAAGTTTTTGCTTGCTTTCTTTAAAAAAAAAAACCTCAACACTGAATATGAGGACTTTGCTGAAACAATGACTAAAATACAAATGTTATGTTTGTCTTTTTTTTTTAATCCAGTAACTTTACAAGTGCATGAAGATGATGATCATGCAAAAATACTTGTGGTTAATAACTGCAATAACTGCAATATTGGCCTGTACTCCTATATTTTACATATACACTTTAATCATGATATGGACGTCATATTCCTTTTGTACATATTTCTGTGCATCTCCAGTACCGATAATATATCCTTAAGGAATTTACAGAGGTCTTAGTTATCCATCTATTTGTCTACTCTTGCTTTCATTCATTTCATCACTGTGTACAAACACACAGATATGAACTACATTGAAAATGATCTAAGACTTATTATTTTTATGGTATGACCTAATAATCGGAAATCAGAAGATGAATCAGTGTCATTCATTCGCAGTATACATGTTGGTATGTGGTAGTACTCTGAACAGCAGATAGACAGGATGTACAACCACAGTGTGTGCTTGAGGGTGGTATGTATGTGTGTATTTATTGTGTTGTTTTTCAGTGTTGAACCCCATGTGTGGTGTTGTGTTTCAGTGCACAGACAGAGGAGGTGCTGCCCCATGGATACCTGTGACCTGGTCCACCAGGATGCGGGAGGTGATGATGCGACCGTATTGGGAGAAAAGCTGCTCCAGCTCCTTCTGGGTCATGGTCTTGGGGAGGCCGCTCACGTACAGGTTAGCGTCACGGATCGAAGCTGAGCTGGGTCGCGCATATGACACCTGGAAGAAAACAGACGAGTCATATGTCTGTGGAATTAAATGACTACAGGAAAAAAACACTCATGAACATTCCCCTAGTCTAAATGAGACCAGGGTTTGTACAGGCAAATGTGCAGAGATGCAGTATTTTTGTTTAGATGAGCGATGGTGTAGGTCAATAGATCCACAGGGAGGAAAATGTGGGTGTGTTTTCTTAGTACAACTTGCCTCTGGGATTATTGTCGTCAGGAAACGATTTAGTTATTTTGAGCACTAGAGAGATAACACATGAGTGGTTTGGGAGACATGAGGGAAACCTCAACCTCTCGAGTAGAAACAACAGGTGTTTTACTTTTGTATCCAGGGGATTCAGATGAATATTTTAAACATTTTGTCCATTTACTCTAATGAGAGAGTTTATTTGGTCTAAATTAAAATATGACAATATAAAATAAGCCAGTATTATGTTTGCAGATATTTCATAGGGTAATTTAAGTAACACATTAGTAATAAGCCTACAATTAAATTAGAAAAGCCTTTTCACCAAGCATCACTAAGCCTTTTAAGTCCAAAGGTGGAGTTTAGTTAAGTGCTCTTTAGCAAGTTTTACAGTTGGTTGAAAACTTGTACAGTCTCTTCTTCAGACCATCTGCTTGTGTCCTCTGCTGATTTCAAAGATTGGTATCAGGAATAAATCCAGTGTTTCCCACACGTAATCTTTGGTATAATATTTGAGCAAATGCAATTTCAAAATGTTTCCACTGCTAAGGTGATTATGCAGTGTAGCTATAGTCTACCTCCCCAATTGGAAATAAAAACCAGAGCAGTGATATTTAAAAATGGACTGTCAATTGTATTTCATTGTGGACAGTATGAATACAATATATTTCATCTTTTGTCAGGTCAACTTCATTTCATTTGTAGATATATCACCGACTGCTTATGAACCAGACGGTTTGCTGATGAGTGATTATTACATGTTTTAGCATCAGCTGGTTTCTCCACTTCCCCTTTAAGAAATGCGCAGTAAATCTTGTCCCATTTTTTCCAGCAGCAGATATTAAACTGTTAACATGTTCTTTTGTCGGAAGCTCCAGGGGTAAGTCTGGGTTCAGCTTGGTCTCAAAGTTGACAAAATTTATTCAGACCACAAATAAGATGGATACTCAGCGCTGAGGAGTCAAAGAACAATGAGCCCTGATGAGTTGTACATTTATTTCCCTATGGGTGGGCCCACCCGTACAAATCGGTTGGTTTTTAACTTAGTGTTATCTAACTAGATCAAGCAGAGGTGGGGCCTCAACTCTAAGTAAACTTATGCCAACAATAAGTTTACTTCCTCTCACCTATGTTTGACAATACTATGTGTGTGAATGTGTGTGTGTGTTTAGACGTGTATCTAAAGGAAGAACAGAAGATAATTAACTCCTATGCATACAGATCTTTCCAATCTTAATATGCTTAACATACTGACCAATACTGACCATATATGGTTAGCCTCATAGCATAATGGCCATATAAGTCATATTTTTGACCAGATTGTGATATCTGTATAACTTTACTCTCTGAACACTGCTGCTTCATTTTGCATCATTGGCTATGACCTGAAAAAAACATGACTTAGACAATTATACTATGATGCTAAAAATATGTTCTGAACATTCTCACAAGATCTACAGATGCAAATCATGAAGGAGAAAGTGAGCAGGAACATGATAATCATGATAAAAATTGTTAAATGTGGTAGTGGAGTATTATTATTTAGATTTTATAAATTTGCTCTCATTTGTTCACATGGCATCCTAAACCCCCAACCCACAGCCAGTACCATCCCACTACCACCACAGACAAAACCCAACTGTGTCATAAACACTGACATCATTTGCTGCTGTTTTCTTTCAGGTATTTCAGATACACATAACGACAAAACCACATACAACCAAACACAGAATCTGTTTCGGTCTTGCTCTTGCTCTTGCTTTGCCCTCCCTGGTATCAATCACACACAGATAATGGAGTTTCTTACTGTAACTTAGTGCTCGTCATCATTTCCATACATGATGGGGAGAGTAAAATAAGTGGTTCCGCTGTGCAGTTTCAGGCAGCAGCTCTCTATGGCTGAACTCTCAGTTGTCAAACGCTGTCCTGAACATCTTCCTGTGTAAACCTGATTTTACTCTGGCAAAAGTTGCGTAAATCCCATTACTACTGCTGCTGACTGGAGCAGCTTTCCCCTTGCAATACTTTCATTACCTCTGACATGTGGAGACATAAGCCATCAAATAAGGTTAAAGTCAGGCAAATGTGGTGGATATGCAGTCATATCCTTGAGCAACAGCATGGAAATCCTGCTGAAGTCTAACGGTGGGAGAATGGGATTGGGAGCAGCTGGCTTTCCCCGTGTCTCACTTTTTTTTTCCTTCTTCTTTTCACACATCTTCCTCTTTGGCATCCTTGCTCAGCTCCTCTGTCTTCCTCTTCCTCTCGTTGCCTGGATCTTTTTTTTTTTTTTTTTGCTACTGCTTTTCTTCTTCCTTCCTGCTTTCTGCCTCACTAAACCTTTCTCCCTCTTCCAGATTCTGCCTCTTTTCTCCCCTCCCTCTTCTCTTCTCCCTCATTTTCTCTCCTTGTCAGCCAAGTCCAGATGTCTAATCCATCAACACCTCCTCAAGCTGGAAGCGGTATTGTGTATAAGTGTGGTGTGGTGCACATGTGAAAACCCAAGAGTGTGTGTGAGAGAGCAGGCAAGTTAGAAAACTGTAAGTGTGAAGATTAAAGCGTTCACAAGCACACGCTGTATAAATGTATCTCAGATGATGTGCATGCATGTCACTGTGAGTTCCTCTCACCTTTTCCATGCTGCTTCCCCTCACACCTCAGTAGGAAAACAGCATCACAGCCAGTGCTGATAAAATCTGAGGTGTCATGGTGGAGGGAAACCACAGAGACACTACAGAGACATGTAGCCTGAGAGCATGTGAATGTCTAGGCCAAGTGGGAGAGAGCAGGGAAGGGTGTGACATAAAAGAGCGACAAACTTAATTTTAGAATTACCGCGCTGCCTTTTAATTTACCTTGTTACCTTTAGGGTGTTTCAGTCTGTTTGCGGGGAGAGAAGGCATGGAAAGAGGGTTGTGGGAGGGAGGAAATGAGGTGTGAAAGAGCGATAGCAGCAGACAGAAGCAGGACGGTCGTCTGTCGTTATGAGGACCCCCTTTATCTCAGGAACATCCTCTGGGTTATGAGAGGGTGAGAGCAGAAATCTGTGAACTTCCACTGCTGCACTCAATAAAGATCTATTCATCTCACACTAGACATAAATGGCCTTTAACTTTTGCGTGTCGACAGTATAATTTACTCCCTGTGAGTAAATTGTACTGTAAAAAATACTGTATATATGAAACCAAACACTTTGAACACTGTGGAATCATCTGTACACCCTCTGATAAGTATATTGTGATATAAGGTTATGTTATATCTAGGGCTGTCAAAATTAATGCATTAACATTGATTAATCTATCATCATGATTAATCTGATAAAAAAAATTTAACGCAGTTAACCCATCTGGAGAGCAGAATGACTTTGAACGTCACTGGCAAAGCATTTCGAGCAGTTTGTCCAAGTAGAGTTACTGTCGCGCATGTGCAAATGGGCAGTTGATCCGGTAGTGACAGGCAGCAGAACCAACTCATAAAGAGACTAAACAGCATGTTGGCCCTCTGGATGGAAATATGAGGACAAAAAAAGCAAGACGGAACAGTTGTTTCAAGTTGGTTTGCTGAAACTATTGACGGTGATTAATAAACATGTTAAGTGCATATACAGGGTGTCCCAAAAAAATGTATACACCCTTTAAATAATTGTAAGGTAGGTGTTTATTAAAATTCATTCAATTTTCAAAATGTTACAGAATTTACAAACATCATTTTATTGTTTTGTCACCACCTGTTCTCAAACTGACGTCCATTCTACTCCAGACACTGCTGACAACGCGAAGCATTGGAATCACACACATCATGAAACAATTCCCTTGGTATTTGTGTGCATTTACGTTCAATGGCTGCTCTCAATTCAGCGACTGTAGCAGGTCTCATAGCGTAGAATTTGTCTTTTAGGTATCCCCATAAAAACAAGTCTAGTGGTGTGAGGTCTGGTGAGCTTGCCATACAGGTGGATTGAACGGAGGGGTTTCATTGAATACCCTCCACGTTCACCAGACCTCACACCACTAGACTTTTTTTTATGGGGATACCTAAAAGACAAAGTCTACACTATGAGACCTGCAACAGTCGCTGAACTGAGAGCAGCCATTGAACATGAATGCATGCAAATACCAAGGGAATTGTTTCATGATGTGTGCGATTCCATTGCTTGGTGTTGTCAGCAGTGTTTGGACCAGAACGAACGTCAGTTTGAGAACAGGCGGTGACAAAACAATAAAATGATGTTTGTAAATTCTATTACATATTGAAAATCAAATGAATTTTCATAAACACCTACTTTACAATTATTTAAAGTGTGTTTACATTTTTTTTGGACACCCTGTATATTCCCTTCTTTCTTGAGTCTTTTTGCTCCTGCAAAATGAAATGCGATTAATATAGATTAAAAATAAATGATATTTCATCTAGATTAATCAAAATTAATCCATAGCAACTCTGTGATTAATCTGAGTAAAAATTTTTAGCGTTTGACAGCACTAGTTGTATCACCTTTTCCTTAAAGTTACTTCACTTAAATTGTGTCTTTGGGCTTAATTTGGTTCCATTGTCAAAACACATAATGTTTCTGTGTTTTGGTGTTTTATTTAATTTTACTCCTACATATTTGGATGTTTTTAGATGTCTAGAAGTGTCATAATGAATCATTTAAAACCACAAATAACCACCTAGTTTCCTCTTTAATTTTCATTTCAGAACACAAATCAGTCTTTAAAATTAGATGAAATAATGACTTGCACCAACAATATAAGCTGACTTTGAACGTCACTGGCAAAGCATTTTGAGCAGTTTGTCCAAGTAGAGTTACTGTCGCGCATGTGCAAATGGGCAGTTGATCCAGTAGTGACAGGCAGCAGAACCAATCCATAAAGAGACTAAACAGCATGTTGGCCCTCTGGATGGAAATATGAGGACAAAAAAAGCAAGACGGAACAGTTGTTTCAAGTTGGTTTGCTGAAACTATTGACGGTGATTAATAAACATGTTAAGTGCATATACAGGGTGTCCCAAAAAAATGTATACACCCTTTAAATAATTGTAAGGTAAGTGTTTATTAAAATTCATTAATTTTCAAAATGTTACAGAATTTACAAACATCATTTTATTGTTTTGTCACCGCCTGTTCTCAAACTGACGTCCATTCTACTCCAGACCCATATCTCACTCTGTAAGTATTGTATATGTCATTATTATGTGTTTAATCAGTATTTTACAGCCTCAACATGATACTGTATTTCCATGCCTCTATATTTTTAAAAGGCACATTGAGTTGTGATAAATATTTAAATCAGATTTTTTTAAGATACAGATGATAAATGACTGGGTAAGAAGTGGAGAGAAGATTTAAGAGGTGTCCTCTAACAGTCATACCTCCACCAAGGTCCCACAGTCATAATGACAGAAAAAGGAAAAAACAAAAAGAGCTGGATCTGCTCTGGAGTTTCATGAACATCAGTGCATTAGCTTTTGTCTAATCCTGCTGAAAGCCAGGCTATGAGACTAATGAACGGCAATGACAACATAACCTCTTTGGCAGAGGGAATAAAGAAAAGCATAAATTAGCTTGTTTTTTTTTTTTTTTAAAAAGGGTAGGCTATATGATACTTTTATATTTGAATGAATGAGGAGCAGTGCCATGTGCCAATGTGTACGTACAAACAAACAGTCTCTGTTTAACAAACAGTTTGAGTTTAATTCAGTGAGATCCCTGCTCTGGGTTCCAAAGACTGAATCATGCAGTTATAGATAGAAAACACACACAAATACCAACACCGACCCACTCAGCGTTAACACATCGGACCCCCACCTCACACACTGACTACTGGAACACGCGCTGAAAACACATCCCACATCACACCCATCGCACCCAAATCACAGGTCTGTTTCTGAAACAGTCAGACTACAGATGGGACTGAGGGCTGATCCCAGACCAGCACTGACAGCCTGGTGTCTACAGACCAGAGTGATAGTCTCCGAGGGATTCCCCTTTCACAGTTACAGGCTAATCCCATCCTATTAGATTAGATTAGATGAGATTAAATCAAATGACAGCTGTGAGAATCCAGGGATTACCACGACGCCGCAGATTTCTGCCCCTCTTAAAAGCACCGTTTTATCAGAGTGAGCACATAGATGGAAGGGAGAGGGAAGGATACACTGATGTAAAATATCTGCAAAAAACAACTGCCTGGAGGCTTCAATTTTACGTCTCCTGCACGTGTTTTGACAAAGGACATCCTGGCATCAGTAGGGTTTATCTGGTTCCTCTGTGACAACCATCACCGAGCTTGAGCATTATGAATAACAGAGTCAAGCATTTAAATGCAATAACAGAGTCCTCAATTACTGTGGAAAACACACCATAATGGACGCGTTTCTTCCCTTTCACTCACAGATATCTATACAATTTCACCTTTACATTGTGACATTTAGAAAGCAATTAGCATATCAGCTATAGTCCCAACCTTTTTAATGTGTCTTCTTTGATTTCAATGGTCTTTTTATTTCTGAGGCTCATGTATGTTAATCCCATCTCTCCCTGGAGCTCATTTACCAACACCATCTTTGATTAAAAGGCTCAGTGTAAGAAAAAAGTACAGTTTTTTATGGTTTGGTACTTTATTTAATCACAGCAAGTGTAACTTCTTCTCTGCAGAACTGCTTTTTCAGCCTTTTAACTGTTTGTAGAAGGATGTGTTTGACCAAAGACGGTGTTGTGTTGTTCTGTGTTGTGTCGTGTTGTTCTGTGTCATGTCATGTTACCTTGATCGTTTTGGTTTGAAGTCTGAGTCCATTTAACGTGTTGATGGCTTTCTCTGCATCCTTTGGATCAATGTAGTTGACAAACCCATAGCCAAGACTCTGTCCTGAAATGTCAGAAAGAGAGAGAAACTTTTAGAACATGATTTGTTTTATTCACTTAAGTCAAGAAGAACAAATAGAACAAGAATATGGTTTTATTCATGTCATTTCATGTTCCCTCCATCCGTTACATTTGTTAAATGTAAGTGACAGGACCTTAGGACACCTTTTGGACGCCTTTCTGATCTAAAGTGCAACAGTAACATCTGTAACTGACAGCCTCAGTGTGATATTAAGTAAGATACATATGGTGTTTTCGTCAGACCGTGGTTTGTTCTTAGTGATTTTAAAACATGGTTGATGCTTTGAGCTTAAAGTTCACCCAAAGTTGCAGAAGGTCTGAGATCTTGTGTGTGTGTGTGTGTGTGTGTGTGTGTGTGTGTGTGTGTGTATACATACATATATGTTCGTGTGTGTGATCTGACACCAATATTTAGTCTTGAGGTTCAAGTTAAATTAAATGGGTTACATTTAGGGGTGTGTATTGGCAAGAATCTGGCGATACGATACAAATCACAATACTAGGATCACAATACGATATATCACAATATAACATGATACTGTTAAAAAGGCAATTTTTTTGTTTGTTTGTTGGATCTAATGCTATATCACAAAATTTTTCTAATTCTCCTAGTTTCCAAAGGAGCTAACATCTGCCTCTCAGACAGTAAAAAATGCTTTTAGGATGCTTCAAATAACCATTATTTAATAAAACAGTCTTAAATAATAATAAATAAGATATAAACAATAAAGAAAACCAAAAAACAAAAATGAACCTCTGCCATAGCTGCATTTGAATAAATACCTAAAAATATTGATACAGTACTTTTTAATATCAATACAGTTTTGTGAAATGAAATACCGCAATATATCGCAGAAACAATATTTTCTAAGACCCTTAGTTACATTATGGAAATAGAATACAAATGATTGTTATACTTGCTGGTTTGTCAGTGTGGAGTAACACTAAAAATCTTTTACCAAATAGTAAAACAATTAAACAGCCTCTGGTTTGATTTGGCTTGATCTTAAATTAGAACTGATTAATAATAAATTAGACTATTAGTCAACTTCAAGTTGGCGTAATATTAACCTAAGTCTTCTTTGGTTTCACATTTGATATTTTCACATGAATTCAGTCTCACTTTTGGTTATCTACATTTTAACAAACCTTATTTATACTTTTAAAGTAAGATGTAAGTTTTACAAATTAAAAGAATTCCACTTGCTCAGTTTACCAAATCCAAGCCAAGTACAAGTACAAACATTCGATTACTTACCGATAATATTACCATTACAGTTCTTAGTTACTTTTGAAAATGTGCTCTATTGTCATTGTCATGAGTCTGACTGTAACAAAGTGCTGCTACTGACATTTAATATGTTGGAATGAGCGTTTCTCAGTCGATCCCCCAGAGGACGCCACTCTTAATTAAACATATATGCCAAATACCACAAAGAAGAATAAAGTTTTTTGAGAAGAAGAAGAAAGTCTGTCATAAAAAACATGGCAACGCCAGAGGAGGTATTACTGTGGATACTAACATTGATATTGAGGAGGGCAGTTGTCCTAAATATGTCAATAGTTTTTCACTAACTCATAAAGTCGCTCATTGAAAAGATCTGTTACCTCCACAGTTCTCGGTGGTGCTGCTTCTCCGTCTGGGTACGCACAGAGCCTTATAAGACAATATGATGATCTTTATATGCCTCTGGGTAAACATTCACAGGCTCACAGAATTATGTACGGAATGTACACAGAGGACAAACAGAACGCTCCATCCATATCCGTCTGTCTTTAACGTAACTTGCAGTCACCATTACTTTTGTCACTTTCATTTATTTTGAAAAATCTCCACACTGCTGACATTACCTCTCCCCCGGGTACCTGCTGCACTATGAGGTGCTGTCAAGTGGTATCAGTGTGTTTGTATTGGAGTACTTTTACCAGTACAAGTATTAGTACACACGCTCAGTATCAGACCGATACCCAATACTGGTATCGGTGCATCCCTATCTTTAACTCGTACTATCAGTAAAGTCTACCACATTTTGTAAACTCTTCTACCTCTTTTCAAAGCAGATAGATTTAAATTTAATCAAATAACAGTTAACAAATCAACACATATTTGCCTGTATTTCACTGAAAATAATGTGCAAAGGAAAACTTCTACCCTTGTACTTCTTATTGTCAGGACCTTGTTATATTTGTGATCTTGGATCCTTGGGGAATTTATTTTACTGATACGCTTAAGTTTCTCATGATATAAACATCATTGATTAAATGCCTAAAGGTGTATTCACACCTACTTCATTTGGTCCATTTAAAATGGACCAGAGTTCATTTCCCTGGAAAATCCAGACTTTTTTTAGGTGTGAATACAAAGATGCAAACTCTCGAATCAAACAACCACACCGAGACCACCTCTTCTAGGTGGACCTTGTTTGGTCCACTTCCAAACTGGGCTGGTTCACTTCTGGTGTGAATATAACCGGCCTTGAGCCGAAACAAACCAAGGAACCATGCACCTTTTTTGCTTGACGAGCCATCATAGCCGCTGGAAGTAGCTGAGCCGTATGGGTAGTCAGAACTAATAGCAACAGCCATGAGCCATGGACAGACGTGGAGCAATGAGGAGACTGAATGCCTCATTGACATTTGGTCAGATGCACGTATTACCACAATGGCTCCAAATGAGCTGTTCTTGACAGTTAACATTATTTTTGTAAATTTGTGACTGTAAACATAGATTACATATTCCAAATCAAATAAGCGGACCAAAGGACTTTCCAGGTGTGAATACACCCTAAAATACAAACATGGATGTCATGAACTCAAAATGCCTCTGAATTAAGAAAATGAAAATTAAGGCAGTGCCAGAAAAAAATCTAGTACAAGTAGAGTACACACAAGAGTACAAACAACATATTTGCAGCTGTGTGAAACTGGAGAAAAATGCCACCCCCATTTCCCTCGAAGCTGCGAGTGTCTTCAATGCAGACTCCCTTTGAGTCTGAGGCCTAACATCTCCTAGTGTTTCCCCGACAGATCAAGCCTTTCAACAGGCGCAGGACTTTGAGCAGATGCCTCCAGCCATCAGGGCCTTCAGTTGGATACTGTTCAACAAACACAGCCCCAATCCACAAATGCCACACAAACACAAAGACGTCCAGTCAGTTTAACAGGAGCGCATCCACATATTCACACTAATAGAAACAGACAGCGGTTAGTCAGAGACAAAATGAATCACAAAATATGGAGCATGGCTCTTTCACAAAATAAATACATTTGGGCTATGGATATCACAGCACAGAACGGCGCAGAACGGCTCAGCAGCGAGCAGTGAAGGGCCAGGAGGGAGTTGTAGTCCTAACATCAAACAGCTGATGGTTTTTCTCTTCTTCTCTCCTCTCCTCCCTCTTCTCCTCTGGATTAACTGTGGATTATCAGACGCTCTCCATTGTTAATTAAAAACCTGCCATCCTGGAGAGACTACTGCTATTTATAACTAACCCCCTCCTCCTCCTCCTCCTCCTCCTCTTCCTCTCTGACTCTCAGCTGACATCAGGTGTTAAGTTTGGGCAGTTTAAATATAACTCAAACTCATTTTTGTGGTACTTCTCTATTTCATGGTGTACAAAGGAGGGAAGCCACAAGTAGATAAGAAAGAGATTAAATATGGCAGTATGAAAGTGACTCCATCCATCATCTACCAGTAATTCCGACATGAAAAACAGCTTGGATGGTTCCTATAAACTTTTTTTGAATAAAATGCCATAAACAGACCTCATGGAGGAAATCCAGTTGAGCTGTTAATTCTCACATGGTGAGTAATTTGACTTATTTAATTCTGACAAAAATAGAGAAGAAAGTCAATACGTGTCTCAGAGTAAGAATTCTATGTCATCTGCATTTAACAAACAAGACCATAATATCCATGCCTGTGCTTCCTGGATTTAGTTGGTTTATTAGCTTCATATCTTAGATAATGGAAGAGTCATTCCTTACCAACCTACCCAGGATTTTGAACTTTTCACAGTTCATTTCATGGATTTTTTGGAAACAAATCCAGTGGACTCTTACATCAGATTCTTCCATCATTTGCCACACATATTCATTTAAGCAGATATTTTTAAAATTAAATGAATGCATATAAATAAAGTGGTACATAAATGAGAAATCTTTAACTTTCCAAAGCTCTTAATTCCACTAGCTTTAACTTTCTTGCAGGCCCATTCCACGAGGAATTACATATTTACATTGAAAAATGCTGTAAACGGTCCAAATCTCTATCTGTAACTGTTTAATTATTATCTATATATTTTCCAGCGACAGTTAAAATTCCAGATGGGTGTAACAGCTGAACACTGGCTGCTGGTAATGTTCTACTCTGGTGTTCACCATCATCTCTCCCACCCTCGCCTCCCACTCGACCATCACCTCCCTCACCTCTCTCCCTCATCTTCAACAAGAAATGTGAGGTTCGACAAGCGCTGCTACCAGGAGGTCGGCTGAAAATGAAGTGTTCTGGCGAAGAGCACTCATGCAGGACTGCTGAGATTGGCCGGCTGGTGCTTAATGGTACGGAGACACTAGAGCTCATAGAAGAGTCCAGGAGCCAATCGGGGCCAAACTGGCAGACGTGTACTGTAGAACAGGGAGAGTCTGATGTGTAGGCTGACTATGTATATACAGTATATATCTGTGTGTGTCTGTGTGGGTGCATAAACATTTGTGCAGTAGTGTGGGCATGCAAATATGAGTCAGCAGTGGATCTTATTCTTACAACAATATTAAATTCTATTTCCATGTACCTACTTTGACTATTTCTATATGTAAATGGTGTGTTTATATGAGTGTGTGCATGGTCATTCCATGAACCTGTGACCTTCAGTCCCCTTGGAGGCTTTAATGGTTCATAGCTTGATGCTTTTTATCATTCTTGTAACTGTTATTCACTTCTTCTCTACTGTGTAGCCTGTTTCTATCAAATGTTTGTGTTTTTCTATATATTTCTTGGGCTTGGGTCTCTCTTGTGAAAGAGATTCTTACAAAAAGTGATGAAATCGCTGTTCCAAAATATTCAGGATTTGTTCTTATTCTCAAAAAAACTGAACACCAAATAACATGTTTACATTGGTAATGAAAATGACAATGAATATTCTACTAATAAACCTATACACAAACCTTTACATCCCGCTGTGCAAACTCGATTTATAATGTGTTTTCCCTTTAAATACCTTCTTGGAATGGTCAGCTTTTCAACTTCTGGTCAAACCAAAGAGCATGGTGCTTCTTCTCCTGGCCGTCTTTTTTCAGACAGGATCTTTGTCTCTACTTCAACTGACTGTGATTTGCTACATGGGTAAAACCCATAAATACACATGTCCACATGTCTTATTGCTCTGTTTAGAAAAAGGCCTAATTCAGAATATCCAAATGAAATATACTGTTTGCATGGCACTTGTCATGACTATAGTTATATGTGGAGTAGCAGTGGAATATTAGTGTGCATGTAAATGTACTTGTTGAGATTTGAGTGCATGTAGAAATAATGCAGTGATAATATGACTTGAATAAATACATGACTTTGCGTCTGATGGCTAATTGGAGCCTTATATGATTGGACAAACCAGTGCATAGCCCGTGTATCCAGGGCTTCATCTGATTTGTCTTTATGGGAATACAAATAAATTATATTTATCTGATTCTGGCAGTGTTTATGTTTTATTTATCATGCATGTGAATATTGACATGATGATGAAAATCCAGTGGTGGTCAGCTTTAGTTTCTGATGCTGCATCATATGGAGTTGGTGTTGTCATTTTTGCTGCCCCCTCCCTCATCTTCTCTCTCTTTTTGGCAGGTCTGAGTGCTTCTAGAGTTGGAAGAAAAAAGGTGGGAGGGAGGCATCAGTCCCCAGGTGAGAGGGAGATGAGGGGAGACAGAGGGAGACATCTGCCTGCAGCATCAGGGAAGCTCTGGGGGGAGGGTTTCCACCCACCACTTCCAACCTGCTATGGAGCTGCTAACAGCAGGGAGTCACCAGGAACTTGTCTGACGGCCTGAAATCTGCACAGTACGGGTGGCAAACGCAACGCCGACGCATCACCCTGCCAGATGCACACACATGTGGCGCACACACACAAATGCAAGTAAACATGTAATAACTCAATCACAGTGGCACACACAAACAAACAGAAGCAGTAAAGTACCGTATGTGCTCCCAGCGGGACACGAAGGAGAGAGGCTGCCAGCTAACCAGCCAATGTGCCACTGTGTGGTAGGATGGAGTATTATTTAGGGCAGAGTTAAGGGAATATCAGCCCTGAAAAGACTCCAAGTCTTAACATTACTGTAAATGCACACTTAAAGTTATTTCATACCAAGCCCAGATTTTAAAATATGCTGAAAAAAAGGGCAGGGAAAGAAAACAGAATGTTGGATTTCTGCTGATTTTCACAGAAATCTACATTTGAGCAGTGAAATCAGCTGATGTTTCAGTTGTTTTTCTGTTATTTACTATATAGCATTGCTTTAACTGCAGTGGATCCACCATCTACAAGACAGATATAACGACTCTGCAAACTATTACGCACACCTTTGAGCTCAAGTCATGTATCTATGAAACATTATCTGAGCACAGCTAAGATTACAATATTTACCAAAAGGCACTTTAAACAAACCTCAATTTGTAATCCATATGTGTTTCCTAGATTGACTCAGTCGAAAATTCACCCACAGTAAATGAACATTCATCCAAACAGATGAAGCCCCAGCTCCCTGTCCACCACCCTCAGATTAAATGTTGTCAGTTTGGTGGGGACTGTGAGGTTAGCTAGTGTAGTGGATGAAGAAGAAGAGTGAAGAAAATGTGGTCGACAACGAGCCCATCATGAAAAATCAAAGCACTTCTGCTCTTTGGAATGGGCTCTATGCACAGCCCCACTACTTCCTGAACTTAAGGCAGCTCCTTTATTTCCTGTCTTTCATTATGGGACACACTGATTAATCCAGATGTTCCTGACCACAGTAGTAACAACAAGAAGTAGCAGGCACACCTGGATTAATCAGTGTGTCCAATAATGAATGACAGGAAATAAAGGAGCTGCCTTAAGTTCAGGAAGTAGTGGGGGTGTGCATAGAGCCCATTATTTTTGGATTGAGGAGACACTCGAAGGGGAAGCAAAGGGTATTGTTTTTGATTCGGTTTGTTTGTTTCTTTGTTAATACTTTAGCAGCAAAACTATTGGTTGAATTTATACCAAATTGGGTTTATAGATTGCCAGTGACCCAGAATAGATGTGATTACCTTTAGGGAAAAGTAGGTCAAAGTTAAAATTTTTAATGAATTTTTTAAATCTTTTATTTCCTATTTACTTATAATGGTCAAAATTTGTCTATGCCGTCTATGTCTATCCTGACATCAGCTGGATCGACGCCAAAATAAGCTACAAAATGTTGGGGTCCTGTTTGTTGTGCCTGGCACCATTTGTTGATATTAAAATGAAGTACAATTTACATGAACGACCATGGAAATATGTGGGATTTTGTATATTCTACAATTATGTCTTAAGCTTTATTTATCATAAATTAAAGTTACTCATCATTATAAGAATGCCTAATTTTAAAAAATGGGTTGCCTAAGAAAATTCTAAACCATTTTGAGTAAGATGGTAAATTGTAATTACAGAAAAATAAGTTGAGAAAGTTCAGCATCTGAGGCATTCTAGAGAAGCTATTAAAATGCTTGATAAATAGCCTCTAATGGGGTTTTAGCTAACAGAAAGTCAGCCTTGTGCTGATCAATTAGCTTAATGGATACATTAACTTATATATTTTAATTGTCAATTAAAACCAAGAACCTAAATGATGCATTGCTCTTCATAATGGCCTTTTAATGAGGTTAGATACGTTGCCTTTGATTCGTCAGCTGCTTATAGTGCCAGTCGTGTTCATTCCACAGCAGTTTGAAGAGAAATGAGAAAAATACTCAAGAAAATGCCCCGGAGCAATGAAAGCGAACTTAATGGCAGGGGTCTTGTAATAAAGAATGTCCCCAAGTGGGATTTATGAGCTCACATATGAATGTGCAAGCATTCATGTCAAAAGCTCCATTTACTGTACAGAGTTTGGTCGTTTGGCATCTGACTGTCTATCCCATAGTCACACACATGGGGGTAGGGGATGGGGGGTGGAGGGAGTTTTTTTTTTTTTAAGGTAAAATCACTGCTGTTTCTAGTGAGCAGCTGTTTGGTGTTGGTCCGGTGTTACAACTAATCCATTGTTTGTTTCCTGAGGAGCAGCAGGTTGTCCAGTGTGTGAGAGTCTCCTGTCTGCTGCTTTCTGGGGTTTCACCCTTTACCCACAAATGTCTGTGGATGCATCAGAATATTCACACAACACTGCAACCGTGCAGTACAAATAGGAACAAGAAAAGCACTTGGAGAGCACAGACCTCTGCCAAGATGGATCTGCCCCCCGCTCCACGATCACCACCAAAATTTAATCATTCCTTCCTTGTGCCAGTATCAACATTTCCTGAAAATCCATCCATAACTTTTTGAGTTATCTTGCTAACAAACACACAAACACACACGCACACAAAGCAAAGTGATCACAATACCTCCTGGCAGAGGTAACAAACAAAAGCAAAATATATGTATGGTTGGCTTCCTTGAATTTATAGACAAATATTCAAGTGAACCGTTCTCATGAGTAACTGTGTAAGACGCAAAGTGAAGTATACGATAATATGCTGTGAGATACTGAGAGGAGCCAATGGTTGTATACTGCCTGTCATTATGTTGTGTTTTTTTGTTGAATTATGAGACAAAGAGACCTGTGCTGCAAACATGAAAGCATCTTCATCTCCTGCTATCATCAGGCAAGGCTCACACAGTGAAATATAGACTCTTTGATCTGGAGTGGTGGCTGAAACACATGGTTCCAGGAAAGGTTTAATTTGACTATATACCACCTACTGCTACTGTCTATTGTTTCAAATACAAACCTATTCTATTTGTTCAGCTATTAATAAAAACAATGAATATGAGCTTGTGACCCTATACTCTAAAAACAGATATTATGTTATGTTGGTACTTGGCTAAACATTCTTAAAGTCTGCTGGCCAACAAATGGAGGAAGTGTTCATTTTGATTGTATTACTCATATTTAGTCAGTAAAAATGTTTTAGTTACAGATGACTAAAGGTTTTGATGACTAAAGCTCTTCTCACATGGGACTAATACAAACATCATATGTCTATGGGATAAACAAAGGCTATGTTTTACATGAAGGTATGTACTCTATCCCTTGGATGGAATGTCAAAGGTCGCTATTACCAAGTTCTACAAATATCCCTTACTGTTGTGAAAGTAAAGTCATTAATTTGAACAATCTGTTTCCTCTTTTTGTGAATGAGCCTTTGCTGCATTGCCACGAGTCTCCTGAATTTGCACCCTGTTGAGCTGCATTATATAATAAATTCCCATTATGTAATAAAAGTTCAAAATGTAATAAGAATGTCACGTCATCTTGTAATAAAGCTGCATTATGTAATAAACTGACGCATTTTGTAATAAACTACCTCAATGCATTATGTAGTAAATTTTTTCACATTATGTAGTAAGTTATTACAATTTGAGAAATTTATTACAAAATGCACTTGACACATTTTTATTTAAAAAAACGTAATAACATGGTTCATTATGTAATAACAATCCAAATTAATATAATTTCAGAGCAATTTAGAAGAAATTAGTCACAGGAGCTACAGGTAATGTAATCAGAACTTTAACCACACAATTTAAAGATTAATTTAGCACATTACATTTTCCTGAAAATAAAAATGTGTCAAGTGCATTTTGTAATAAATTTCTCAAATTGTAATAACCTACTACATAATGCGAAAAAATTTACTACATAATGCATTGAGGTAGTTTATTACAAAATGCGTCAGTTTATTACATAATGTGGCTTTATTACAAGATGACGTGACATTCTTATTACATTTGAACTTTTATTACATAATGGGAATTTATTACATAATACGGCTCAACACACCCAAAATGGTTTTAAAAGATTCATTTAGAACTGCCAGCACAGAATCCACAATTCTTAACTGCAAAATTAATAGAAAGAACAAATGCATGGATGCATCTAAAAACCTCACAAACCATCCCGAATTGGATAGATGTTCAAGGAGAACTACTAGTACTATTATTATTGCTGGTCTTTGCCAAATTAGGATATGGAACTTGTGTGACAAAGCACCAGAAATACACAACTCATACTAATCATGTTATGTTTCAACATTCAAGCATTACATACAATAATGTTAATTATTTGCAGAAAAACTCGCTGACCTAGACGGAGAGTGTCCTGTCACCATAGTAACTTGTACACATGCCACATTCATCTGTGCATATCCACCATCCTAATGACATCACATAAACCTTTTCCAAATGGTCCCTTCCTTGTATTTTTGCCTCATTTTTATTTTGCATTTTTGATGAAAATATCAAGTGATTTTCATCATAGTCTTTGTCAGCAAAAATGTGTTTTTATTTAGTCAGTGTCTTGTTTCACGAAAAAATGGCCCTGACAGAAACTATGATGAACACTGATATGAAGAGACCTTTAAAGGTTACCTATATAACATTTGTACTTGTATGAAGCTGCTGCGGTAAAATCTGTGGGTTTGGAGTTATGGGAGGACACATGCATCAAAAAGAGTGAAGGGGAGGGTTGAGCAGGGATCATCAGAGCTATGAGTCAGTGACGCTAACACACCTTGAGAGGACTGTTTCTGTCTCCACAGAAACAGGCAAATCTGTTGGTAAGTCTTAAATTTAGTGACATTTTAAGATGAGGAGGAAGGTAGGGAAAAAAAATTCAATTTGTCAGAATAAATGTGACACCGTCCTTGGCTGCGCTTGGTTCCATCCCCTGACGTTTTGCCCCTTGCTGCTGCAGCAGCAACTTGAGGTAGTTCTATTTTTGATGGGCCAACATTTAGAAAGGTGCCCTGTCACCAGCTTCATGTCAAAATTCACTTCACTTACCTTAAGAAGGGTGAACACCAAAAAAATAGGTAACAGTAGTTCAGTGACTTTTCAAAAGATAAACAGCAGAACTAGGACTAAGGTGCTGCAGAATGAGTACAGTCAGTGCATATGATGTGTTATGCACTGAGCCCTTTAAATAAGTAAATTCATAAACAGAGCCACGTCCCCCCCACACATGCTTCTACTGTAGATCCCTCTCCCACTCACTCATTCAACACATCTTTCCCTCCCGTGTTGCCAAGGTAGCAGCCACTGTTGCAGTCAGGAGGCTCCCACTCTCAGTTCCCAAGGCCCTGCTTCCACTAACACACACACAGACACACACTGGCCCACGTAGAGGCTCAGGGACAAACACACATCCACGTAAACCACCCCCTCACGGTGGCTCCCTAGGCCTGGGGGGCAGTGGACTGCAGCCTGCAGTGAGTGGGCTGGTTGGCTGGATGTGGAGCTGAAAAATAGAAGGCAAACTGACAGACAGAAGAGCCCTGGTATAAGTCTTGGATAACCCTGTTACGTCAGGGATGCAGAGTCTACTCTGAACTCCTGTTTGAGTGCACAGAGAGTGACAAGGCCACCAAGGTCTCAGCCCCCCCCGCCCCCCTCCCCATCTCCAGCTCCTTCTACATAGGTACAGTGCAGTGGGAGCAGAGGGTCGGAGGCCGAGCAACCGGCCCTGAGGCTCAGTCAGCCTGTGGACATGTGGCTTCCACAGGGGACGGTCACTGCCTCTGTGGTCCTTTAAAGGACACTGACAGAGGAATGAGATGGACAGAGGCAGGCTGAAGGAAGGGTCAGCACAGGCAAAGCAAGCTCTCACGATGGGCAATTTGGGGGGGTACTAAGAAGAGAAAGAGAGAGAGAGAGAGAGAGAGAGAGAGAGGGAGGACATTTTTGGGACCTGGGACTCTAAAACTTTAATGTGTCTGCCTGCTTGTGTCTGCACTTCGGAGCCTGGCAGCTCTCTTAATACCTGGCTTTGGAGATGTCAAATCCTTTTTTCATCTCTTTCCCTGTCAGCTTTGTTCACGCTATCTTCAGCCTTCAGCCCATTTCAGGTTCAGATAAATGCAGCCAGTGTGTGAGATATAAACACTATGCCTGACCTTCTTCAATTTCAGAAAATAATTTTAAACAGCATGTAATGGTTTGTCACCATACAAAAAAACATTGCATTAGTGTTGTTGAATTTGTGTAAATGGGTGTCATGATGAAACAAACGGAAGAGTAATAGTTTTGTTGTTAGAGTTTTGTTCCCATCACTTTAGTTAGGTGAAAAATAACTCAGCTTGCAATCTGAACTACAAAGAGAATCAGCTAAGCTCTGGAGCATGTCGTCAATGTTTATTTCAGTAACAACAAAGAGATGTGGGTAAACTGAGGTTTATATGGTGAATATTTGATCTGCTTTCCGTTAAGAGTGATGAACCTTGTGCAGGAGTCTGCCACCAGCCGTTTGTCCTTGCATCTCAGGGTTAGATGCATATTTTATGTTTGCAATAGTTGCGGGTGCACTTGACGTTCCATAACAGGAACCAAGAACGATGAAACTAATGGAAGCCTGATGCACAGAGGGGGTTTTTCGCGTGCAAAGCAGGACAAACCCAGAAAACCTGGGATGTTTTTGCACCTACTGTATATGAATACGCTGCAGCTCCTCTTATGTAAGAATCAGGCTCACAGAAGACTTTCATATGGTTCTGAAGCTGCTGCCTGTCAGACGTGCACTGGCTTGAACTACTCCACAGCTGACATCACAGTCCATCTATTTTTCATAGCCAACATCTGCTTGGCTTGCTACCTTGTCACTATGATTTGCATCAGCTCCCCAGATTGCATGTACAAAACCAACACATGGAAGGTGACAAGAGTAGTGTACACAAAAGACTTCAGTCAATCAGTAGGAACATGTCTTTATAGGCCTGGATGTACGGATACCGATTACAGCTTTATTCAAATTAGTTTCCTTTGTTTATGGCAGAGTGAAAACAACTCAACACTAGCAGCCAGAAAAGAGACAGATGCAAAAGTACTGAACTTTTTACTCATGAACCAAGAAACTATTCTGTCTCCACAGAATAAGGCTACTGAGCTGGAGCTTTTGGCTGAAATAATTATTGGTGCAACATAAGAATGCAAAGAATGCACATCCATAAAAATATAAGCCCCACACCCCTGCCCCACCCCCACTGCAATCAATTCTTGTTCCAGTATGAAAAGCCATTTTCTTTTCCTCCATGTCATTATGAAAACAAATGCCTTCATTTCTCCAGCAGAAACGCAGCTGATGCAAAAAGTGATCCCGAAAAATGACTTGCTGACAAGGATCAGTCAATTCTGTGTGTGTGTGTGTGTGTGTGTGTGTGTGTGTGTGTGTGTGTGTGTGTGTGTGTGTGTGCGTGGGTGTGTGTGTGTGTGTGTGGGTGTGTGTGGGTGTTTGTGTGTGCAGATTCAGAATGTTTCTGGATCAACATAATTTTTTTCATGGCTTTGCACTAGGCCACGTGTGTTCTTTACAAATATCTTAGTAAGGAATGGCTGTTTATAAAGTCGCTCAAGGCATTTGCTTTCAGAGTCAATTTTCAGTTTAAACAGATGTTTTAAACCAAGTGCAGAATAATTATATAAAACACATACTCACATCTATTACGCCCTTGACATAAATATTTAAATCTGTGTTCACTGTCCGAAGTGGAGCAGGACAATTGCAAAAGCTACAAAAGTATCCACACTTAATGCAAATCCCACAAATATTGAAGATCTTCCCTTTAAGTGTGCAAAGGCAGACAGGAACTTCACAGGTGGAGGCCTAGGGCTTATGTGCAAGTGTGTGGGCTGCAGCTAGGTGCGTGTAAGCTAGCCTTAAATAAAAGATTAACCTGCATGTCCCTGGCGTGTTATGAGAGCACTGAGCAGAGGCACATGGAGATGTGCAAGCACCAGGCAGGAAGGCAGGCAGGGATGTGGGGAACAAGTCAGACACCCAGAGGTGGCTTTTCCACCGGCTGAAGTCAGCCAGGGTGACAGACGGAGATGGAGTGTCTACGCCCTCCCCAGTCTCACCTCACGCTGGCGTCATTCGAGCTGACAGGACCAAATCCACAGGAAGCTGTGAGGACGTTGAGGACCTGCCTGTCGCTCCTACGGCTGACGCTCATGTGCTCACACCTTGTCACCGAACACACACAGCTTATCCAGGATGGAGACGCACTGATGGGTATGATGAAACACACACTATTCACTCGGACTTTCTGCTTCTGGCATAACTGGACGGACTGAATTGGTCACTTTCACAGGATTACTTCAATTTTGTAATTAAAAGTTGCAGAGTAAAAACATTTATGTTACTTAATATTGATACTTGTGACCGTTAAAACATAATTTATTTCAAGAGTAAAGACTGATATTTGGTCCTGAGTGCAAGTGGAAGACACCTGATGATATGTGGTTGGATGCTTCATAGTCAGAGTGGAACAGTTCAGAAATTCCAGTGTTCAGAGCATTTACAATGATAAAATTCTTTTCCAACATGTGAATATGCAGAAACAAAATTAAGTACAACAACAAATCTAAAACTTTAAGTTTGTTTTTTGTGTCAGTGTAAAACAAAAACTCTAATGACAAAAAATGGTGATATATAATTGTAATCATTATAGCGGCTGAAAATCATATACAATATAAAACTATAATTATTATGATGGAATATTAAATAATATTTATAATTATAATTTTATTGCCATGCCCTTGAATAAAATACCGAAAATATTATCAAGGCATATTCAAAAATCCACTTCTTTCAACTGTGTCCTCATCTCTTCACACTGAATATAGGGATTATGAAAGCCACAGGGCCTCACTGCTTCCATATGTACCTGATAGAACTCCACACATATAAAGTTTCCCAATGTTAAATAGGGTAAACAGAAAAAAAAAATCCTAATGAAACTTTGACTAACTCATAAATCTTGGTAATTTAATTTTAAATGAAGTTGATCTTTGCTGTGTCTCTGAACGGAAATTTATGACAGATTACAAAAAGGGTATATTATATTGGGTTCTCTTTATCCATATTCCCCCTCTTTGCCCCTCCCTCTCCCAAACTTGGATGAGTCAATTAATGATTTGGATGACTCTTAGAGAGTAGATGAATCCAGCAGGGGATGCTGGAAGAGGGGATCTGTGCTTTGTTAGCCTGAAAGTTTGCACGAGGAAATTGCACCCATGGGAGAATAGAAGCGGTGAACACCGCAGGGAGGGAGGCATCGAGGGCAGGAGTTATTTATAGAGTTTTGGGGTTTTTTGCCTTGATGCTAAGTCATCAGAGAGACCTTATAGTGCACAGCAGAGACATACCCTAAATGGTTTAAAAGTAAGTTAACAAACACTTCTACCTCTTTGACATTCTCCATTTATGGGCCTGAGCAGGTTTACAGCAGGTTTGCACGTCAGTTTGAAACTCCGTCCAAATATCTCCTGCTCTGCCTGCTTCCTCCTAACTGCCACTTGGCAAATCTCACTAAAGGGGAAAATCGGGTAGAGAGGGAACATGGTGATGGTGATGATGATTGCATGTGGTCTCTCAGTGTTATTTCTGTACACACCATCCTCCATTATCCTAGTGTATCCAACTCTCTGGCTCCATTTTGTGGCCCATTACGGAGGAAGAGGAAGATGGTCCTAAAGAGGAGTTGTATTGTCGGGCTGCAGAAATGTGCTTCAAATGAATGGCTGAACAGAACCAAGCGGGATAGGCCATCCTGTGTTTACACTCAAAACTGACACTACTTTTGGCCTTTTTCTGTATTTGATTTCAGCCCTTGCATCATTAAAGTATTACTGATTGATCTACTATAGGCAATCTAATTATGTCATTATATTTGTGTGTGTTTACTCTTTTTGTGTTGCTTCCCGTTGTGCTATCTGAGAATGACTCGGTGATCTCAATTGCCTGCCTGCCTGGTGCTCTTTAATGAGATTATCAGGAGAAGAGTGTCAGTAAGTAGGATCTAAAATGAAAGCCATTATGGAGCATTATCACAAAGCCCCCCACCCCCTCCCCCCACACACACCTCCCCATCCATCTGCTGCATGGCCACCCACACAGCCACTACGCCCAGATTACAGCCATGATTAGCGCCGCGAAGTGCTACTTAATTTAAACACCTCTGGAGAACATGTGGCACTTTGCTGCATTGCTGAATCCCAGCGCTTGAATGTACACAGAGAGGAGATGTACACAGAATGGAGTTTTTCCTTGACGAGAACAACACACACTGCTAATGCTCTCCAGTTGTTTTTGAATAGACTCAAATGATCTGAATATTGTGGGACCAGCGGCTGTACATGTGTGAAGCATTCATGTAGTCAACAATTCCAAATGTATATGGCCAGACCGTTTCAACTACCCCCACCTCTGAAAACATACAGCAGCTATTTGGCAATTTACACCCACAAGCGTGTACACACAAAAAATATATCATGTGAATCTCTGCAAAGCTGAGGACACAGTGGGAGGACGAAGCAAACGCAAGACTTTCATGTAGGAAAGTGGGTATGAGGCTTTGAGTCTTCTATGCCTTTTGCAAAATTATTATTGCTGAATTATTATTGTCAGTCACTATTTGGGTACTTTTAGTTGACAAAAGTAGATTGAGGACCATAGACCATAGTTTTAGTTATTGAGCCTTTTCACCACATACCTCGCTTTGAAGAGAATGACTTTTTTAGTGCCAAACATATTTTCTTGAACGTATGCTTTGCAAAACACCACACACAAAAGCACTGTTACAACTCGTCTGATGTGATTCTGGGTGAAATAAGGTAGTTTAAGGCTCAGCGTGTGATATTTACTGATATCTGCTTGTGAGCTGAATACCTCCAACTCACTGTCACTAACTGTGGCTTCATTAGAGCCAGTGCTTTATCAGGGTCCTACAATTAAATCTACCTAAATCACTCAAACTGGTCCTTTAATACACTGGCTGACCATCCATGAAAGCACTGTCAAACAATACCTGTTTTTGCTCATCTTTTCTCTAGGTGAAATAATTGACATTGCTTTCTTTTGTGTAGCCACATCTTCCTTTTTGGTGTTTGTCTCCTGTTCCTCACAGATTCTCAGGTTGCAGCTGAGTCACTTTAGTTAACATTTGATTTGGCTGAAACCATACCTAATGCATTCATATTTCACTGCATTCCTATGTGTTAGAACGTGTATGTTTGCAATACCTGTTATCTTGTCTCGAACCAGCTTGCAGGACTCTATCTCGCCGATGCTACCAAACAGGCTGCGAAACTCCTCCTGGGTCATGTTCTGGGGCAGGTAGTTGACGATGAGGTTGGTCTTGCTGTCGTCATTTGTCGGGCCGGTCTGCATGGGCGAGGGGCATCCACGGCTGTTGGTGGTGGGTCCGTTGGCCGTGTTGCCCCCCCCACTGGGGCCGTTTGTCACCGGAGCCTCCATGTTACTGATGATCTGGGTTATGGTGAGGAAGAGGAGGAGGGAGGAAGAGTCAAGAAAAGAAAGGTACCACAGAGGAAGGAAAGGGAGGAGAAAGAAAAGAATGTACATTTAGTCATGAACAGCTTTTTTCTATGCACACTATTCTGACACAGTGTTTATTTTAAAATTAATAAATCAGATTGTCTTTAAAAGCCTTTAAAATGAACACATTTTGCAGGTAAAGCACATTACATTTTAATGCATTTCAAATATTTCATAATTTCAAAATATTCAGAATTAAAGGTTCAGTGTGTATTATTTAGTGGCATCTAGTGGTAAAGTTGCAGATTGCAACCACCAAAATAACCTCCCTCACCCTCCCCTATGATGACAAAGTCTATCATAACAGTAGCTGATTGTCTGTTTAGTCATGAGAATATTAGTTCTAGTTCACCATCAGACAACAGTAAAGTAAGTGACAGTACTGTAAATTAATGCTGGATTCCACCCATAATAACACAGAATAGAAACACATAAGTCTCTGAATTATCTTTCTCCAGATGTAAACAGCTCCTTCGAAGGTAATAAAAACTCAACAATTGTCATTTTCAAGTGATTATACCTAAATGAAAACAATGTGAATATTATATTGCATTTTTCAATCAGTTCCCTCTGAGTTGTCCTAAATCTTACGAACTGAACCTTTAAGGTGAAGAAAACCCTGTTTAAATGTCATACTCAAGCATGAAAGGCACATTGTAATTAGGGTTAGGGTAAGATTAGGGTTACTCCTAACCTAACCCTAACATCACAGTCATAATATTTCTAATAAGTGGTCACAAAATAAACATAGTGAACATGCTATAATCAATACATTTGAGAACTCTACACACTGAGATATAGCACAAACATTAGACACAGGAAGGACAAACAGCTAAATATTTATGAAGACAGTAGGAGATGTCTGAATCACTGCTAATAGCTGCTAATATTTGTGTGAGAGGTCAGCGACAGGGTTACAAAGCCCTTCAGCTACTGCAATGTGACTGATGCTGATGCTGCTGATGCTGCTGAAGCTGCGACAGAGACCAGTTTGTTTTTCTAAATATATGCTTTTTGCAGAGCATCTCAGGATCAAAGTGTTTAAAAAGGGAACTGTGAACTTAGTGTAAGTGTGAAGCAACATTAAAAAAAAGATGAGGAGGAGGAGGATGAGTAGGTTGCACTTTTTCTACCAGAGCACTCAGATATAAATATATTTCATACCAGGAAAAATTATTTTGATGGAAAATTATACTCAAATAAAAGCAATATGTGAAGTAGAACTCTTCATACATTTGCATAAAACTTTTTTAATCAAGTTAACGGCTTAGTAGTTTGTGTGCACATGTGTGTCAGGTGGCAAGATCTGGAAATGATGGAATAAGAGAAAGGTAGAGAAAAAGAAGCATGGCTCTGTTACACACACGACATCCTTCTGCCTTGACACATGAAAAAGGCTGCATAGCTAAAATATAACATTGAAACAGGAGTAGATTGTTTTCAAGGTCCTGCAGCATCTCCCCTGCACCCTTTATTCATACTCTTTTTTTTCTTCTGAATTTGGATGGTGAATTTGTGTTGTTAGTAATACAAACTCAGTCTGTTTCGACCTAAACCTTGGCTACATGTGAACAGGAAATGCCCTGTGAGTCGACACTCCCATCATGTTGCTGCTTTAAATACTGTTATGACCTAACATGCTGAAACCCTAATTGAGATGCAAATGCTCTTTAATCTAATTCAATCAAAAATTTAAAGTCATCACTCAGATCTCTCCCTATCCTCCTGTGTTCAACCATTCAGCAGCTCTTAGTCTATTTTTTACTTTTCTGAAGCACATGCACACACACACACTGCACACACACATGCAGTCGGAACGCAAGGCTGGTTTTAGCAAAGACAAACGGCAAACGTGTCCTGTTTCACTCTATTTCTGGATTATCAAAAGACTGGACCTGTGTTCTAATAATATAGCTCAAAGCCGATTTTTAAAATTTCCTAGTTTGTCCAGAAATAGTTTATTTAAAAAAAAAAAAAAGAAAAAAAACAAAACAAAGATTTTAGACATTTACAATTTACAACGACTTTTATCATTTTACTTTTATCTTTCTATGTGCACCGGTGAGCAGTAGGGATGATAAACCAAACTGCAAACAAGTAACCCTTCAGTAGCCAAACATAATAAGGATAGTATAGCTTAAATAGTAATATTCATTATGATATTTATTCATGCTAAAAATAGTGAAGTTCCTTTTCTGATTAAGCATAATAAATATAACAAATGCATTCAAAGAATATTTTATTAAAACATGCATGACTGAGTTGGTATTTAATCCCAATTGTAGTTGTGTTTTAAGTAATATCTAGTTAACACTAAAAAGGGTAAGAAATACTGCAAACAGTGTGCAGTGTAAAACATTGTAATGAGGATTTAAAGCTGGGAGGTATGTGTGAATATGATCATGAGAAAAATGTCATCACTCAATATTGCTAATTACCACAATAAGTCAAATCATTATTTTCTTTCTAGATGGTCTTGTGTGAAAGTTGAACAAGCCAGACAATTATTTGCGGTTAGAAAGTATTTGTAGAAGATGAGACTAAACATGAACGATGCCACACGATAGCGTAGAAGACAGGCAGTTTATGGTTGTAAATTATTTGAAGATGATGTAATGAGATGGAAACTACGTGTAAACTACGCAACAGGATGAAAACAGAAAAGATGCAACAAGAGAAAATATAAAAGGTGAAACAAAACAAAAAGACCACCAGGACAAAAACACACAATTAGATGAAATCTCTGTAAAACACTGAACAGGAATGGAAAATGATGACAAAAAAAGACCATTAATTATTCTTTATTGTCAGAACATGACAAACCCTCACCAAACTACAGAACATTCCAGAAACTACAGGTAGAACATTCATAACAATTATAGCGATAATTTTTTCAACATCAAAACTTCAAAAGTCAAATAATTATGTGAAATAAGAAAAAACTGAAACATTTTGTTTTAGTTGAGAATGTGACCAAAATAAACCCTTGAGGAAAATACAATAATGATACAATCACAATACGAAATTGTAGTGCAGTAAATATCCTTAGTTTTATTGTTTATCAGGATGAAACACATTCCATATACTATCATGTAAAGCCAAACAGCTGCTTGGGAAATCTAGCACTGACCTTTCCCTGCTTTAAATAGAAGTTTTGAAATAAAGCTGTATTTCTTATTAGTTCTCCATCTCTTGTGTCTCTGAGCAGCGCCATCAGAATGTCAGTGTACATCTGCCTCCATCTTCTCATTTTGCACACACACTTACACTCTTAATGCATTCACACTGTGGCATCTGCAGTGTGTGTGGAAGAACGCATTCACACACACACACACACACACACACACACACACACACACACACACACACACACTCGCTCGCTCACACTCAGAGAAAGAAGAACAATGGCTTGAGCCCACAGCAGAAAACAAACAGATAGAGAGATGTCTAAAAGCTCTCAAGATGAGAGCTGCATGCAAATTGTTCTTTTGACAGTATCCGTCCCTACTCAGCCGCCACTCTACCACAACAGAGATACAGAGACAGAGTGAGGAAGAGGAGGGAGAGGCAGAGGAGGAAGCAGAGAACAGTATCCAGCTAGAACAGAGCTGATTGGAGACGGCCTTATTAAATCTGTTTACATTCCCTGCTGGGCTCCATTCTGTCAGAGAGACTTTCAACTCCATTGGACGTTTTCTGAGGAGTTTTTACACCAAAATGGCTGCCTCTAATTAACAGGGACCTGCCGAGTCCCAGCGGCCAATTCTATCCCTCTCCTTGTCCCTGCCCAACAGCATTTGTGCTGCTCAGCGGCCCACTTCATGTGGGTTGTGAACATTGGGGCTCTCCCACTGTGGAGCCCAGTGCTGTGGACAGGTCTCGCTGCATGTCCTGCTGACTCGGTATGACGCCGCGCTTCGGCTTCAACATGCACTTTCTTTTTACTCACAAACAATGCTATTCAAGCAGAAGGCAGAGCTGACACTGGGCCTACAGCTAAGGACGGAGAATGCAAACACATTGTGTGCAACAGTAGATATGTCTTTATTGGTACAGATTTGGCAATATCAAATATTTAGAAATCCTATTTTCACCAAGGGTGCTACCCTTAAGTGTTACTGCGATGTAATTTCAGGGCAGGCGATGGCTGTGTCCAAAATCACTTCCACATTCACTACTCCCTGGATAATAAACACTAAATAATTCAGTCAGTGGTGAGCGATCACAACTGACAGCTGTGGAGTCACGCAACGGTCATTTTATACCTGTAAAACTGAACATGTTGCATTAAGGCATTGTTAACAAAAGGTAGATACCATGAGTATGAATGATCATAATGGGTTTGTGGATGAAAATAAATAATAAAATGGAACAAAAACATAATGAAGTATGATAATTCTCTCTCTACATTGAGACACTGTTGCAAAATAGTAAAGTCAGTACATGGCAGACTTTGTTAGAGGTCGACCAACTGTGGAATTTGAAAAGTCGATATAATGATTCTTTACAGAATAAGCTTAGCCAGTAGGTGATTAATCAGCTCTCCATCCTCCATTACTTAATCACACCCAAAGTAATGAATCAGTAAATCTAGAACTGAACATCAAACTGTCAAAAATGTATGAGATTCTTGGTGTGACTTACATTTTTTTAAGCTAATAATTTCCTTGATCATCAGAAATTTAAATAGTTAAACCTGATATTAGCTATTAGATGCCATTAGATATGTATGCATATAAAAAGTCCTATAGAACGTATAGTGAGTAGTGAGTGATTTTGGACAAAGCCTGCATGCAGATTAGGGCTAGATTCTCACAAAATCTTTACATTCTCACACAATGTCACAAAGCCAGTCATATCACACTGTATGTCACATTACATGGAAGACAAAATCAACAGTAGCAGTAATGCACTTCTATGTTGTTTGACACATGTTTATTCTGACAAATGAAAGATGAGCAAAGTCAAGTTATTTATGCTTCTAGTTTTCTCTGATGCATTACATCAGGCTGATTTTTATTTACACCTGCTCACCCTAAATAAAAAAAAAAAAAAAAAAATCACTAATTAATTAAGCAGCTAACTAAATAATCTACCCAGTGGATGTCTTGACTGCTTTGTCCCCACTGTCGTCTAACTGCATAAAGGTCAATAACAGATAGACTGGTCACATGAACTGGACAATTATGTGACATAAGCAAAATGACAATTTAATTTACCTTCAAATGTTGGCAAATGTTTCTGAACAGAATCTATAGAACAATTACTGCGCTATAATATAATGAAACTGTGATACCAGATAACATATGTCACGAGTTCTGACTAAATGTACAGATATTCACATTTGTAAATGTAGTAAAAATGAATGGAGTGCAGGTTAGAACTGAGTAATTCTTAAAACTTTAATGACATCTTGAGAATGATCACATATGAAGCTACAGCTGCTATAAAGCAGAGTGAAACTGTTATTGTGAGACTTTCTTGTGAGTGTTCAATACTGGAAAAAAGGGGGAAAAAAATAATATAATGGATGGCTCTGAGTAACTTGAGTAGGTTTGCTAGATTATTAGAAATACATGTGGCTTTATGTGTGTTCATGAAGTCACAAAAGCACAGTTCATTTGTAAAAGATGTATTTGAAAAATCAATATAAAGACATAAATAGATAAAATAACAGACCTAAGTGTGCAACATTATTTACTGGCTTTCTCAAATATGTACAATAGATGAACATGTCAGCAGCATCTTCCTCCACCATTGCAACCCCAGTGCCCCCCCACCCCCCGCCCTCCGTCTATTGCCCGATCCATCAATCTCTGCTCCATTTCCAACTGTCTCCATCAGCAGCATCACCACCAGTGCGTATTTATGTGAACACAGTATAAAATCAGATCATATGACTTGATGGTTGTGTAAAATGGCTGGAGCGTCCATTTGGCAGCAGTCGTCTCCTTACCATCTTTGGCTGTGTCAGCAATCCCTTCTCTGCCCAGCCCTGGAGCTGTGGGAGCTCTGCCTGACGCCACTGTGTCTCTGTCGACCCCTATGGAGCGGAGCACAGGGGGGGGGGACCACAGCCCACCGTCAGCATCACACACTCACTTTACAAGGTTAGGGTTGTGGTGGGATTTAGGGAGTGGAGAGGGAGGGGATGTTGGGGGAAATGGAAGCCTACTGGAAAAATACAGTTGCACCTTTTCAGTCATTCCACTAAAACAAAGACAGGTGGCTCCAGAGTGGTTCTCAGTCGATGTTACTGGTTCAGATGAGTGGTTTAATTTAGGCTGAGATGGTTTCTTCGATAGACATGGTGGTGCAGCTCTTTCAGTCTGTTCATCATAATCATTTAAGTGCTTTGATAGAATAAAGCTACGTGTGTGTTGAAGCTGGCAGATTGGTGTGGTGACTGCAATGACCTTGGTAGAGTTTATAATGAGGGTTTCCCTCTTGCTCACTGTGGGTAAACAAGCCTCTGGTTGAAGAGAGAAATGCCACAAATGAGCAGGAAGTGTGTTGGCTGGCTCTCCAGAGCAGGGGCTTAAACGCCTGAGGCATCTATGGATGCTACAAGCAGCCAATTTATCAGGAGAGGAGGAAGAGAGGAGGGATGACCTCTGCCTTCATTTACTCCTTCGTAGAGATGAAGAGAGGGAGTGAGGGATCAGATGGGAGGAGGATAGAAAAAGCAAGGGCTGAGTAATGGGGAAGACACTTTCGATACTTCAAAGAAAGGCAGAGACAGAGGTGGGGGAGGAGGAGAGAATCTCTGCATGTACTGTTGTCAATGTGTCTTGTAAACTTAGGCAGGAATGCATAATGGAGGTCTAAATGAGAGTGTACTGTCAGCTTGAAAGGGAAGAAGTAGATACAGAGGGGCAGCGAGGTCAGGGTAGAAAAGAAGACAACCAATATTGTTTCTACCAGCTGACAAGTAATGGTGAATATTGAGACATTTTTGGAACAGCCTAATAGAAATATGAGCAAGAGCCACCTTTATTTTAGACTGGTGATGACCGAAGGGCGACTGTTTTGTCTGAAACAGGCTGTCTGAAATCTAAAACTCTACTATGTAAATCCAACTGGGACAAAAGAGAGTTAGACTTGTACATTTTCAGAGATCTGGTACTAACTGTATTAGGCCAGTCTAGTCAGTCAGGTATGGTCCTAACCCTTTGAAAGAGCCAAAAATGAACAGTTCCAGGGATAGCTACACCCCAGAGCTAAGCGAGTTACAGTTTGAAGCACCACATACAATAGAGTGGACCGACATCCAGAAGGTAGAGGACAATACTGTACAGCCTGCATGCAAAAATGACTTTTCCTGTCCATTATATATAAAGCTGAAAAGCTACCCTGAAAAAAGGAAATGTTAGGCAGAGGTGAAACATCAAAAGCATTTTTCACCCATTCTGCAAAGCCGTCATTTTACATACAATGTCAGCGCTGGAGGGAATGGTGCACCGCGGCAAGCAGACAGCGCACTGGTATATCGTAGCATGTACAAATGTGGTGATAAAAATGTAAGAAGCAGCAAGCAGATGTATATGAGTCTCCATTTCAGCAGCTAACATATAGTGCAAGGGAGCAGAATGTTGGCAGAAGGAATATTACATTTCTTAGAAGTGCATTTGAGTCTCTGCATCCCAATTTAAAAAACACCACTCAGTGCTCAATATTCAATGCTCAACCATTCGATAAAACAAACACAGTCTCAGGCATAAAACACACACGCGTGCACACACCACACAATTTCATCCTTCTTCATATCCTCGCTGTCCTCGCGTTTATCACATGAACACACACATGCACATCTTCTGATAAAATCTCAAATAACACTGGAATAAGGGTGCAATGCAATTACATTCACCAACCATTGAGATGAAAAACCGCTCATGGATACATTTTCAATTATTCAGGGAATACATTTCAGTCGGTGCTCAGATGCTGGGAAAACTTATTATATAATCAATACACTCTATAACGGCATTAATATTTGATGCCACAAAAGTGCTTCCTGTCTCCTCGGGCTCCGGGCCAGTAGCGTCTGGGTACTGAAGTCAAATAGGACAAGTTTTATCCGCCTACAGCACGGAAACCAAATGTACATTTGTTTTTCCTTTTAATAGTCCAAAATACCAAAGACCCAAACTCTACTTGCTTCTTAGACATACAGTATACATACTGTTTTTTAAGGCATCCTTCTATGCTATGCAGCAGGATTATGACTCCTTTTCCACAGCCTTTCAGCATATCACTGATGGTACGTGGTCAAATTTACATGACCAAGGGGTTTCACAGCTCCTTTTCTGGTCTTTTCAACTTCAGCTTTTGCTTTTCCACCCATAGAGCCTCCTCTTTATATCACTAGCCCAGTGCAGCCTAACCCCCCCACTACCACCCCCTTATAGAGCTTAGACAATCAATTTACCCTGACTTGGCCAGGATAGATGGAAGGTGTAGAGACTGCAGAGTAGACAGTATGCTGCAGGATCTCTCCACTAATAGACACACTGCCTAGCAGCTACAAAATGGAAGCCAGTCTGCAACCATCTGACTTGTTTCAGGTATTATTTGTGATACTCTTATGGATTTTACTTTTTCATAAGTAATGAGTTGGTGAAGTGAGAAGAAGAAGGACATCCAAAGATAGTGTAATTTACTGTTGTTAAATACTACATAATATTAAATGGATGCAAATAAACATATAATTTGCCTCATATGTCCTGTCTGCTAAATGCTAGGGTTAGACTGGCATAAAAATTCTCAAACCGGGTTGGTATGAAGCCAAACACCAGACTGGTATACCACATTCTACCACTAGGTGTCACACTTAACTGAGCAGATGGTCATAACGTAATAGGGCTGGCGGAGCACATAAATGACAGCGTAATGACTCCAGTCCACTAGGTGGCAGTAATGGACATTTAAGCTACCACTTGCCAATAAATACTAATTAAGAAGAAGCAGAGTGATGCCACACTGGGCTGATCTTAGATCACAACAACCTTAATGTTAAGGGGATTTTACATATCATGTCAATAACAAAACACTTTAATTAATAAAAACAGCACTATCATAACTTTCCTTCTCAGTTAACATTTGGTTTTGGGTTTTGTAGTGCTAACAATGCTAGCATATGTTGCTAGGCTAGTGAGTTGAATTCCTTCCATTAAAAAAAACTTAGGTGTTCATCCACACTGAAGTGTTCAGGTTTAGTCTGCATTAACTTGTAACATTTGTCTATGATGCTGTTTTGAAGAAGTACTGCTGAACTCTGAAACACAGTAAGTCGGATTTACACACATGCTTAAAGCTTATGTTATGTTACTAATACACTATAAAACTCAGTCAGCACAAATAAACCTGCTGGTCTATTTAATTCCTGAAAACACTCTGACACCACAGATGCGTGTAGGCCACAGGAAAGTGTGGATGAGGGTTTATTTCATCTAGATATCATCAATATTGTAATAATGTTGATTGAAAATGATGTAAAATGCAAGAAAAAAAAGTTTTTCATTAGACGACTACAACAACAACAACAACAACAACAACAACAACAACAACCACTACACAAAGACTAAGCCTCCAAAAACCAGACAGAACAACAGGAAAACCTGCTATAGTTGATTCAGGAATCTGGTTAATTCAGATTGTGGATTGTGGTTCTACCTCAATAGATTTTTAGCATTTAAAAGATTAAAAATGAGTCAAAATATGTTATTTACATTTTTTGGCTCATCTCTTTCATTAGCTTGAAATCCGACACATTTCCACTGGGGATGGAGAGATTCACCCATTTGAGTATGTGGTCTGAGACAGACATTTGTGATGCGACTGCACCGGTAGCTTCAGCGCGCATTGGATACAACTGCCGGCTAAATGCACAATGTATCTTTCTTAGCGTGTCTGCATCAGAAAAACCCATGGTTACACTGATTTTTACATAGTTTATCTCTTCTGCACCCATGTTTTCGAGGTGCCTTGAATGCACCATCTTTTGGAGTTTTTTTTATTAAAACATAAGGGAGCTGGGTGGCAAAGCTGCAGTTAGTAAATAGCAAACATGGAGGGAGGTGAGACAACAGGTGAAGAGGAGATATTCAGCGAAACACAAGTCAAAAAGTTTGGCGATTTGCAAAGGACAGGCAGAGGGAGTGTTGACTGTTTAGCTCTGAATGGTGATGTGTTGCTGTGGTAAAAAAATTTAAAAAGGCAATTGGATCTTCCACAGCTGATGCTTGTTGATGCTGGCAAATGCTTAATAGTTAAGTTTTATAAGTGTTTTGTAAAACATTGTAAATTATAGACAGAGAACACTATCATTAAAAGGACCTGAGAAAAGGACTGTTTATGAATGACCCATGTGTTCTTTATTTTTTTTAAGAGGCCAAAAAGAAATTGCCTATGTAAATGTATTGTTTAAGTATAGAATGAGATTAAAAACAAATGTAATTTTAAAAAAAAGATTTTTTGCTTATGATTAATGTTATTAGGAATAAAACAATCCTCTGTCTGTGCTATAGTGAATTGCATCTTTTTAAGTTGGTTTCATTGGTTTGCTTTATAGAAAACAATCAATTATCAAATACATCCATCACAGGGAAAGAGAGAGGACAAAATAATTGTGATGTTGTTTAGAAACCAGATGTGGGCTTGTAAATTCTTTGTATTGTGTTGAATCATTTTGAATCGTATCATGAAATGTATTGAACTGAACTGCTTTGTATAAAGTGAAATCACTGTCAAATCATTAATGAATTGCATCATATCATGAACAGGGGTGAATTGTATTGCATCGTGTCGGCAGAGGGGTTCACTGTATTGTTAATGAATCGTATCGCTGGCAGTGTATTGAGATGCATATTGAATGGGCCTCAGTGGTGGAGATTCACATCCCTGATTTCCACATTCTCCACTCATCATCAATCTAAACAGCACATGTGCATCTTCTTCCATCTTTCCACTGATATTTGATCTCCTTTATGTTGAAATTAAAGGCAGTAAATTTAACAGTTTGTCTCACTCTAGCAGTTCTGTTAATCTGTTTATTAAAAAAAGGATTTAACACCGTGAAGCAGGTGAAACAGGTGGCTGATGGAGGACATCTTTTAATTTGGCAGAACTTGTCACAAAGGTAAATGTCAGTTCAGCCACATCTAGTAACTCTCCATCTAAATCATGTTTTATTAAACTTTACATGAAGACAATCAAAGTTAGTGATAGTGAATCTGAGTTCGTATCAAACTGAGACGCATAGAGATTAATACAACTTTACTATCTCAGCTTCTCAGCAAGTCAAGTTCCTCGTAATGCTCTGCGCGCTATTGATTTTTATTTTTCTCTCCTTTTTCTTTCTTCTCAGCTGTCTCTCCCTCGCCATCTCCCCACCTCCACCGGCATCTTCCAAGCTCTGAGATGTCCTGTAGGTCAGACGGATGCTGGGCCGGATCAATCAGGGAAAGTAATCTGGGACGCCTCATGCACGCAAGTACACAAACACACACTAACACATCACACAGACACACACAGACACACACACCTCTCCGGTGTTGCTCTCTGGCCTGCCTGCCTCCAGTCTCATCGATCTGCATCTACTTTACCAAATGGATTCTTCTCTTCTTCTATCCTCCTCCACCTCTTTTCTCTCTGTGTGACTCGGAATAATAAATGTTCCAGACCGTGTGAGACATGTACATAAGCAATATTTCATTTAACTTTGGCTTGACTTTTTTTTACTCTTTCTTCCTTCTCTTTTTTGATGCTTCAGCCTCTCAGTACGATCGATGCAGCTTTCCCACTCACTCCCTGTCAGCCCTTGGGTAATCAGCACATACTTGCCTAAGGTCAGAGGTCAGCAGATGGCAGGATACCACCAATTGCAGAGGGGTATGTCAAACGAATCTCTATGAATGTCTCATTTATGGGTCTCTCAGCTTTATCACACAGACAATAATATGAGTGTTATATATCAGACAATTTCACAATTGATCTTTTTTCCATATTTTGTATTTGAGAGTTCACAGGTGAGACATCATAAACCGAGGGTTTTTCTTGTCTTAATATTGTTGAAAAACTTTTCTCAAAAGCTATTCCATGCTGCATTGTAGGCAGTGAAAAGACAGACCCTCCTTCAAGGCCACTGACTCCTGCAGTAATCCTTATATACATAGTCACATACACACCATGGTCTCCAAACAGTAGGAGGAACTGGAGCCATTTGTCCACTGGCTGAAGCCCAACTCTGCACCAACGCATGCAGAAAATTGGTGAGCATCTTGACTCTGGAGATGACACTTCAATTTGTGCAGCTCCAGTGACCGGTGCTCTGCAGTTCCTCCCTTGCGGGGGTGTGAGATCAGCTGGACACCTGCCTGGCTGTTTGGGCTGAAGCCTGGAGCACAGGGACCAGGCCTTGGAAATGAAGGCTTGGCCTCGTCTGTCAGCCCGAGTCCCTGTCCCTCAGCCCCAGCCCTGGCCTGGCCTCTCTGGTCCTCATCACAGCCCCCCCGATGGTCTTGACCCCTATTCCTCTAGTCGACTCAGTACCATCATCCCAACAGCCCAACAGCAGGCTTTCCTTGAACACCATCACATCCCTGTGAACAGCCTGCCAGCCTTTGTTCCAGTTCAGCCAGCACTTCGCTCAGTCAAATCAGCCAGAAGTCTGTGCTCTGCTTGGCTGTCTGTCCTGCTGTAATCCCTGGGTGTGGTGGATCGGACTGAGTACTGCTGAGGCCCTTCACTAGGACATTTTGGCGGATTAAAAAGGCTAAATCGTCATCTCTTTCCCTGCATTAGATTGTATCCCCAATTAAATGTCATTAATGCGGTTAAGGTTTTAGTGGAACTGATATCTATCTAACAAGTAAAGCCTATTCAGGAAGAATTAACCATGTTTCTGTACATGGTGAGCACAAAAGGGAACAAGAAAAATGGGAGTAAAGACAAAAAAGAGGAAAAGACAGAAAGAATACTGTCAGCGTTGTGTAGGCCAATATACACACCTGTCATTTAACAGAAAGGGTGAGCCACCCACTCATTGTCTTCTACTGTTACTGAAACAAAAAAATATTTGTACCATGACTGTGTAGTGAATGAAACCACTTATTTTTACCAGGTTTTGAGTTAACATATTGAATTTCTTTCTAAATCTAACGTTAATCCTACATTTTAGTAGTAGGCTAGCCTATATTAGTCCTAAAACTGAAGCTGGTGGTTTGAGTAATCCAGTGTGTCAGTGCAGTTTCTTTACTGGTCAAACATAAATGTTTTCTAAATATCTTTCAACCATACTCACTCACATTTACCTTTTATTCATTCATTCATTTTCTGAGCCACAACTATGGGCGCAGGGATAGGCTGTTATTGATACCTTTTCAACCTTTCCCATGTGTAAAAACTTTTCTATTTAGAGTTTGTTTGTTTTTTTGTTTAATTTTGGCATTTCCACTCAGATCTTTTTATGTGCAAATTGAAAATGGAAATAGCTGTATAGCCACAGTATCTGCTGCACTATGTTAACAAAATCCTGCTCTAACTCTAACTCTGGGCTGCATTTCAGTGAAGAGAATATTGTGTGTTTGCAGCTTTCACTTCAGTGTCAAGCTGAAGTTCCATTTTCACTGTACTGGGACAGAGGATGGAGGATGAAGAATAAGACAGTGAGGTGTAGATAGAAGGCAGGCTGATCCATCTGAGTCAGCACCGAGTATTGTGGAGTGAAGACAACACCTCCACAAGAAGCTGGCAGGTGAACGCGGCCACGCACCTGTGCAGGCATCCAGTCATTTGAGTCCACACTACCTCCTATCTTTAGCGAACTTCACTACAGGACATATGCAAACATGCACCTATGCACACAGCTTCCCTCAACAGCCACAAAAAGTATGTTAGTACATATGGCCACCTGCATGTATCAGGTCAGAAATAAGCAACTCAGCAGTATCACGCTAATGCATCCAACTATAAACTACTGTACAGTATATGCTCAGCTTTCTCACACTCACAGTTACACCTCTTATATACATGAAGAAGGCTAGCAAGGTTAGTGGTTAAAGCAAAAAAGGGGACTCCAAGAATATTGTAACTTGCACACTCCTCTGGCTGAACTCAATTTTCCTTATAATTCACAGCAGAAATTCTAATTAAAACTGCTTTGAGGCTGGAAGTAGTAATATTGGCTTTGTTGAGCAGGTATTTAAAAAGCTATAAACAGCCTGGGGGTATAGGATAATAACTAAACCTACAGCACAGCATTTACACAGAGAACAAGGGAGAGTCTGGAACAGTGGCCCGGCTGCTGAGCAGAGGCAGAGCTCTTCCTAATCTAATCACTGTTTTCCCATCAGCTGCATCTCACACACAGCCTGCCTCTGTGTGTGTGTGTGTGTGTGTGTGTGTGTGTGTGTGGGTGTGTGTGTGTGTGTGTGTGTATGTAAGAGTGGGCATCTGCCTTGCAGCAAAGTCATAGAGCTAAATCACATAGACACGGACCAACCGTTGTTCTTGAGGATTCATTCCACAGCCTGGGGTTCTGTGTGAGGGTGTGTTTCAGTGCACGCTGGTGCACGTGTGCATGCACGAGCTGAGCTAATCTGGTTATTGATTCGGCTCTGAACCGGAGCTCATATAATCGAATAGCTGCAAGGGAAAAGGACAGCCGTCCGTCATCTGTCTTAATGAGTAAACAGTTTAATGGAGGCAGTGAATGAGTTGAATCTACATGTAGTAGGTGTAGAGGAGGTTCCTGTAGCGCAAATTAAGACATAATATCAGTTTTCATATACTTCTCCTGGGTAATCTTTGGACTTCTTATGATAGTAATATGATAAAACATTTATTTTGTGTAATATGTTAATATAGCAAGTATCCTTCAATGCTGTGTCATAGGCGTGCTGTCATTCCTATTTTAGGTAACATTTACAACATTCTAAACCACATTTCTTGGGTGTTTGCAAATATTCCTCCTTTGAATACGCTGTCATTCCAATAGCTAAACTATTTCTGTCACTTTGTAAAATGCTATGAAGTTGCTTTGTACTAGTCATTACACAATCAATTTGGAGTTTGACTTTAGAATTTCTACTGAGCCCATCTGCTGTGAAAATCTAATCTCAGTGTAAGTTGATGTGAGAGTGGTGCAATCAGAAATGGCTTCTACTGCAGCGGGGAGAGCAGAGCGACACACAAAAGCCTAAATGTATACCATCACGGCTAACAGACAAGGCCAGCGGCAGACCGGCTAAACCATTAAGTGTGGTGTGCATTCAAACGAGCAGATTATTCTCCCCTACTGCCGTACAGTGCCGAGTAATTGAAAATACCCGCGGGAGACTATCTCTGCTCATATACAGTCGCATGTGCCAGGGAGTCCATGTATAGAAAACGGTGGCTGATTGCCATAGAGAAATTCTGCAGCCGAGTTTCAGTCTGACAGCGGCTCTGCTGTGCGTTTATGAGATAGCACACGTCTTTGTGCCGCTCCCATTTTCTCTTTCCCTCTGTTTCCTCTTTATGACTTTTTCCCTCCTCTTTTCTTCCTCCCAGCACCAACCTGACAGGTGCTATTTATGCCTGCTGCTGACGTTTATCTGTCATGATAAGCACTGGATATCAAAGTCCCTCCACTACCATCTAGTTATTCTGTGGAGAAAAGGACGGTCTGCCTGTGGATCCGGCATTGACAGTGTAAATCCATATTCCTGTTGGGGACAAACACCAACATTATCAGAATTACCATCTCAAGCTGTGGCCTGATAGCTGTCAATGGGTGTTAGCTGGTTGGCGATCTCAGGGCTTGTGTAGCAAGTCAAACACCCTCTGAGGACAAGAGAAAATTGTTGGGTATTATCTACCTCCTCTCCTTTATTCTCTCTAATAATTCATGAGAAGATGGCTCTACTTTTTAAGCGAGCAAGCAGTGTGATGTTAATGTACAGCAGCCCAGAGCTGGGCGTGGGCAAAAAATATGTTCCTGATATTTCAGCTTCTGGATCAATGTTTATCCCAATGTACAATTTGAAGCCTTAAAAATGTACGTTTTATTTACATAGACCTGCATTTTAAAGATCAACTGAACTTCATAGTCTTTTGTTTTTATTAATGCATAATCATTGCGTTTTTGTTACCTGAGAATACAGGGTTTATACATCCAAAGGAAGCTGGAGTCCACCATGTCTTATTTCATGTTACAATGGCTGATAGCCAGTGTTATCATGCATTACCATCACCTACTCTGTCTATGGCAAAACAGTGGCTGGAAACAAGGGCATTTTTTCAGCCCTTGTACGACAACTGGATGTTATTAAATATTACACACTGAGTCTTTAATATCAAATGTTGTGTGGCACAGGGATGATATTGTGTGCTTAAATAATTGGATTGCTTTTTCTAATAAACACATTTCTGCCCAAGTAGAAATGAATTGGATATTGTTTTATTATTGCTATATTTAATATTGCTATATAAAGACCTTTTCACTGTCAACTTAAGCTTTCCTGGTTAAAATAATCCTCATAGGTTCAGGTGGAAATTGGATTTTATTATACAAACTACCAGTATCATGGAAAACTGACACAGTTGATAGTTTTCATGTTTTTTTTCATTGAACGCTGTTGGTTTTCCTTCATTGACTTGGGAAAACAAAAAAACTAAATTCAATGAATGCATCATAAAGTCCATGTCTTGGGTGTTTTTCTGACACAATTCCACTGTAACTGACACTAAACTGCAGAAGAATCTCTCAGCACAGTTTGTCGCTGGGCGATTCTTTTGGTACATTTACCTTGTGAATAATTTTTCTGAGATTAACTCACCAAACAAAAAAATCTACCTGCATGTGACATTATTAGAGACCAACTTTATCATGATCCTGTCTGCAAAGCCTTTCAGCCACCCTGTTTATGAGCTACATGTGCTACCACGCTGCAGTGGGATTTTCCAGTTTCTTAGTAAACCGTGTAGAGCAAAATGAGCCTTTTCTGTCCCTGTGTAAGTATTGCTATTGATGAAATAAGGCAGGCTAAAGGGTGTTATGTGGTATGCTGTGTTTGTAGGCCCCAATGTGTCTATTACCAACCACAATGGTGCCATTTTGTAGCATGTTCAGTTGCATGTTCAATGTATAATTTAACCAAGTACAGAAATATATAAATGTTTAATATGTGAGAGGCGGTGAGGCCTGTCGAAAGTATGACCTTGAAACGTCCTTTAAACATCACAAAGCAACAGCGCTGGGGCCAGTTAAGCTGCAGAAGCCAAACAACAGGCAACATGCACACATACACAACACATGCACAACACAGCACACCCTCACACACAGACACAACTTGTCTGCCTGCCGATGCTTTTCTGCTGCTTTCTGTTCTCTTTTTTTTTTCCTGGGATGCAAAATGCAGATGAGACGAGTCAGCCGCTTGTGCAGAGTCTCAGGAGAAACTGCCACTCAAATCCAAACATCTGTATGAATACCAAAACACACAGGGTACAGTGGAGGATGAGAGGAAGAAGAGGAAGGAAGAGTCAGAGAGAGAGAGACCATAGCGACAATAGAGAGAGAGGCTTGAGAAAGAATGAGCAGGAAAGTAGCTGAGAAAGCCAGTGTCTTTCCTTCTGAATCTTTGACTGAACAAAGCGCTGTATACACATGAATACCTCTTTCCTCCCACTGTATTTTCCATCGGGATATTTATTCTGAAAAGCAGCAATGCACAACAAGGGCTCGGTCCTGTGTTTGCTAGTGGGCTGAGGCGCTAACACTCCCCAGCTGATTATGTGTCTGTCTGTAGCAGTTTGAGCTGCTGCCAAAGGAATTAGGTCTAGTATTTGTGAATGCTGCTCCCCTCACAGCAGAATGCCTTACCATGCCTCTCAGATTTCTAGCATTTTAAAGAGAGAGAGGGGGGAGAAAAAAAACATTTTAAATAAATGAAGGAAATCGCTGTGGAAGCCTATTAAATTTTCAACGTGACCACTTTGTGAGTCTTCATGTGTGTTTAGGCTTCACACAAAAGGAATATTTAAAAACCAAAAGCGTGCTAATTGGGACAGAGATTGTTACAGCAGCTTCTTATTCAAACAGGCTTTTGGCTCATTAACTGCTTCCATCCTGCTTTTCTTTAAAGCAAAGTGGAAAAGATATTTAAAGACAATAAAATATTTTGCAATATTTATATGGGCCCTGCTGTATCAACATATTGATAGACTGTTTTCACACAGAATATGCCAAAGAAATATAAAAGCCTGTGTTTTAATCTTAGATTTATCTCAGGTGTCTAATATCACATATAAAATCTAACTTTATTACTTCATGTAGTAATAGAGAGCGCTACCTGTAGGACATCAGAGATAACTGACCTGGGAAAAAGCATCAGAAATAACATACAACAAAGGTCACATAGACCTGAAGTTGAACTCAGGATGTCACAGATAAAGGTCAATGCCCTCAACACACTGATCACATAGATATTCTTATTCTGTTAGAGAATAATCCAATATTTTCTTTCTAGAAGTTGTTTTACTGTCATATAATTTTTGCTTTAGTTTTAATATTTTGATAACTGTAAATTGCCCAAAAGTGAAGGATGGAAGTCTTTCGGTTAAAGCCAAAATACAAAAAAAAAAAAAAAAAAATCCACTGTATTTTTTCCAATGTCAGTATTTTCAAGTGTTTTAAGGCTTAAGTGTTAGAAAACTGCCTTTTTACTGTTGGCAGGAGAGAACAAACAAAGCTTATGGATCAAACTATTGTTCCACTTAAGTAGTTAGCACTTAATACTTGTACGTTCTAGCCCTAGTGGTTTTAGACTATAACAGAATTCCTATCAGAAGAGCCTCTGTCTCATGTAATACTATAACCTCTGTCTTTGAGAACACCACTGTAAGCCTCATTATATTTACAGTGGAAGGGTTGGAGGTAATGCAGTAAACATGTAATTAGAGCTGACTGACTAGTTTCTGTGTATATTAGAGCTCTGATCCTTCTGTATATGGTTGACTGGAGAGTGACATTTATCTTGGTATGATACACATCTATCGAGCACATGTAAAGACAGACACACACTAGGCTTTTACTGCAAGGACAAACATTTTCAATAACCTACTATTACATGCAAAAATAAGCTATAAATACATGAGCACAAACACGCAACATGACCTTGTAACATTCTGTAGTTGGCTCATACAGATGTGACGATACACAGTGTAACCTTTTCTTGAGAAAAAATAAATCAACACTGACAGCTACTGTACATAAGACTATACACAGTTCACACAAAGCATAAGGTTAACAAAGAACCTGTACCTAGCTCGTGTTCATTGCTTTTCTTTGTACAACCACAGACAGAAACCTAAACCAAAACCATGTGAAATATACTTCTATAAAGACATATGTTTGTCTTCTGTTCAGTACAGAATCACTGTTCTATTAGCCACACAGCTCTTTGATAAGCCAGTCTGCCAGTACAGAGGTTTTAGAGGCCTAGGAGACTCGCATAAAGTAAGCGCAATGTATAATGCTTAGATTGTGTTATTCTGTGATGAGTATCTCAGTAGAGAACTGATCTGGATTGGCTGCCTCAGTTTGTTAGCTGTTAAGTTTATCAGATGAGGTCTCAAATGGTCAAGGATGAAACAGCAATTTATTTCACAGTAGAAAAAACACTGAATGAAATGGATACTAAATTGTAATCCCTGGAAATGCTATTGGTATTTTCTGATACTTTGCGTACTATAAGTACATTGAGAGTTACATTTATTGGCACATTTTTATGGAAAGTCTATGTGCATGTTAATGTTAAGACGTCTTTAATATTCTGTATCTACATGCAACTCACAAGACAAATATAGATATAATCAGACATGTTACAAATTAGCCTGAACATCTTAGACATTTTGAGCATACAGGAACATAGTAAAGCAGATTACGCGCTGATTGTTCCTCTGTCTTAACCACTTCTCCTCTGGTTTTCCTCTCTATCCATTTGCCTGCTGTTTAATCAGGCTTTAGTTAACCATGTCACTCTGCATCTGGACACACGTCAGTTGGCCCGCTAATATACACACAACACACACACACACACACACAACACATATCAGACACACAACGCCTACCACAGGCTATCACATAGCTGGATTTATATAGAAAATGTCCAGTCGGCTCAAGTTTCCATTTTTATTAACTGTCTGTAAAATGCTTATATTGTTCCTCAGATGCATAAACATCCAAGCATATTCCTCTGTTTTTTTGTTGATGTGCTCTTCAGATAAATCTCTAAGCAGACATTCAATCGGTGCACTGTAACTAATATATTCCTCACACACCCCACCCTATTAGCATTGACGTGTAACCTTGGAGCTCATGGTGTTCTGCCTGAGGGCGATAGAGCCACTGTTTGTTTGTGTGTATCAGTGTGTATGTGTCTGTTTGGGATGGGGATGGTTTGCCTCCAGTCCAGGTCCCCCACTCATTTTTATCAGGATCCTTCTTGGTATACACTCATAAGTAATACCTCCAATGCCAAATTATACAATAAAATTAGATAGATAGATAGATAGATAGATAGATAGATAGATAGATAGATAGATAGATAGATAGATAGATAGATAGATAGATAGATAGATAGATAGATAGATAGATAGATAGATATTCTTTATGTTTACACCTTGTGTTTTACCAATGTTTCATCTCGCTGTGAGTCCTATGTTCTGGCTAGACCCTTCCATGTGTGATACACTGAGCTGATACTAGTGTTGTGTGTCCAGGGAAGTCAATATATACCAGCTAGCGCCATTAGCCTAGTCACCAAGCTGGGGAGTTGCCTACAATTAGCATTTTGATTACATCCAATGGAAAGAAGCCAGCGAGCAAACAATCAAACATTTACTTGCCGACAAATGAATAATGCGTCTAGTGTCCCTCATGCAAATATGTATGTATATATATATATATAGATATAGATATAGATATAGATATAGATATAGATAGATATATATATATGAGTCAGTCCACTTTGCAGATGGCAAGAAAACCATTTGGAAAACAGATGGATGCATTAATGCATAATAATGGCACTGACTCTATAGCCAGAGTGGTGACGCAGCACTGGCAGTCAAAGAAAACTCATCCATGACTGGTAAAAATAACAAAAGAAAAAAGATGAGAGGAAAACATATGGCTGCTAGTTGATTAGTCAACTGCACATTCTGCAGGTAACAATGGATTATTAAACACTGTAGAATATGCAAAGTTAAGGAGAGCCTCAGGAGGCGGAGCAGCAAACTTAGATCATAATTATGATATCACAAACGCAGACACACACAATGTTATAAGCAATGGGCTTCAAACTTAAAGGGTGCACAGCTGTATAATCACACCTACTCCATGTTTCTCCAGCTCTGACACAACACATGGATAACACACACTTATATGGTGTTGCACAAACAGCATGGCAGATTACATGTCTACTCATAGTATTCACATGTACTACTTTGCATACATGAATACCAAATTCACAAGTGTAGTTCCTCCTCTAATCAACGGTCCAGTCTATTCAGCATCTACAACATGCAGTTAACTCTGCTGCAGTATGCGCAGGTAAATATTTCAGAGTGGTGGAAAGAGAAGAAAAAGAGGTAGACACCTACAGCCCTGGCTTCAACATAAAATGGGTGCTGTTCCCTGATTTTAACCCTTAGCCTCCCTCCTTTTCCTTCCTTCTTTACCTCTCCTGCTGCCTCCACACCTCCCCCCGTTAGCATCCCCTCCCTTCATCCCTCACACTGTTTCTCATCCTACCCATAAACCTTCTGCCTCCACGTATAACGACACTTAACATTCTGCACATATAGTTTCAGTGACCCTGTCCTGCACTGACTGTACTGTAGGTGATAGAGGTACAGATCCCACCTGCTCTCGGTGCTGCAGACTCACACCATGGTTTAGTATGTGCAGTGGAGTACAGGTGCAGGTGCTAGAGTCTTCCTTACCATCTTAAACCCATTCCACTCCATTTGGGGGACACCGGCCGTTGTCTCACGCTCTCTCTCTCCTCACACAACAGCAACGCCTCAGCAAATGAAACCTCCTACTCTGGCTTACACTTCGCTCCTTGACTGAATTAGTCTCCTCTGACACTCCCTGCTTCAGTTTTTGTCTCCGTCTCAGTGTTCCCTTCCTTCCTCAGCCTCAGCGGTGGTGGTGGGGGGAGAGCGATGTGTTAGAGGCGAACGGAGCAGGCATCGCCTTCTTCCATGGATGCTGAGGCAGAATGGTGAGTCTGGATGTGAGGATGCTGGGCTGCGGTCTCTCTCTCTCTCTCTCTCTCTCTCCCCCTCCCTCCCTCCTCTTGGTACCACCCGCCCAGTGGGCTGCTCAGCTGGAAGGTCAGAGCCCGCCCACTTCCCCCCAGCTCCAACCACTCTTGTAGAGCTCGTGGTTGGCTGCTGGGATTGCCTGTCAGCCCCTCCCGACCTCCCCTCCTCCCCCTCCCTGACTGTTAACACCTTCGCTCTTCGCTGGCTCTGCGCCCTCGTCGGCACACGCCAGCCTCAGCTTTGGCAGAGAAAAGGCTTTCTGAATCCCAGCAAAGCAATCAATCGCTGCTGAGGTCTGTGTCTGAGTGAGCCGTGCCGTGCCGTGCCGGGCCGAGCGGACCACAGCTCTAGGAGAGTGAATGCAGCCTGAGGCGTTATGGTAATAGGATGCCTGCGCAGCACTGTGGATAGAAATGAGCTATTACTGAGTGCATGTTTAAAAAAAAACAAAAAAACAAACCCGTACACTTACACGGCTCCGTGTGTATCACTGTGTATCTGCCTTGTCTGTTTTCTTCTTTTTCACATCCACACATTTATTTTTCCACTCGTTTTCCACAAAGCACCGACAAGGCTACAGTTTTATCTATTAACATAACCAACACCTGCTGTTTTCATTTACATTTCGGAGCCGTTCATATACATCTTCTTCTAGATAATATATTTAATTCACAAAATGTTAATAGTTGAAATTGCGCATCAAAGAGTGGCGACGCACGAGCCTCGGGTTCGATCCTCTGCAGCCGCAGCACACCTGTCCATTCAGGTGTGGTCAATTTACTATTTTATCATTAGCCTATTAATTTGTAGTTAAGTATAAAATACGACTGTACATGCGGTTATAAACTAAAATAACTCCGGTTTGCCACAGGGGTAGATTTAAACAAACCAGGGCCGGTTCCAGGATTAAGACATAAAAACAAACACAAACACGTCGGAGGGTGAAGTAGTTCCACTCGGTCGGTACTCACCATGACCATCCTCCTTTCAGCCTGTCGGTGGTAAACACGGTCACACAGCTGTTAAAGCCGGTTCAAGTCAGCAGAGAACCGGGAGGAGGGTCGGCGGCGCGTGGACAGAGGATGAATGAGTGGAGGTGAGTTAGTGACGAAAAACACGAGGACAGAGAATGAATCTCACAGCATTAACCCCCCCGCGATTAAAGAACAAACACAGCTCGGAGACGCACAAATACAGTCAAAAACACTAAAATACCAAACCCGCTTTTTTACCCCCAAAACCCATCTATGGAATGTCCAGTCATGTCGCGCGCCGGCTCCGATTGGCTAGGAGGCTGTGAGCGGGGCGGGATGCACGAGGATGCAAGTGGAGGGGGTAGGCGCGTGCGGTCCGCGACGTGGGAGCCCGGAGGTGATGCGAACACGGACACTTTCCATGCATGTATGCACAGTTTTATCCGAAAACACGGATGTGACAGATGATAATGAATGAAACCAGCGAATTAGAAGAATGGTAGTTTAGGCTACAGGTACACGGTTATACGCTTAGTTTGTCATTTACAGCACGTGAAAAATTAAATAAAATGCACAGTTGTCTATCTTCCAATGTAGCTATTGTCTCAAATCAATCGTAAATGCTCTTTAAAAACAGCTGCATTTATTTACAAACAATGACGCAACAATGACAATGATAGGCCTACACAACATTTACAATATTCCAGCTACCCTGCCTTGTCGTAACAGTTACTACATTAATAGTACAAGCTAAACACATGCCGACATTTAGATAAAGACTTGTTTGGTGTTACTGTCAATAGCAAATCAAAATATATTCATTGAAAGTAACTAATTATTTACATAAAAATAATACCTAATCTGAAACGCCCAGCAGCAAACCTGCCTTAGAGTTTGTTTTTGGTTTTTTTTCAGAGCAGGCACTTATCTCAGACACACAAGAAGAGGGAGCTCTCGTTTCCTTAAACACATGTACCTGCCAGACAGCAGTACTTACGTTCATATGCATTCATCCCCACATACATGTATAAACTCACAGAAATGTCCAAATGTAGATACTCAGACTAATGTTCACCCATACGCTCCTTTACATATATGCAGACATAGAAGTGTAATCCTGTCCACTATATACCTGGACACACAACACACCGCATACAAATGCACACACACGCTGGGACACACCCAAAAGGTTTAGGATGTCAATTCTTTGTTGTAAATGCTCTTGTATTGTTGTGTTTCCACCTTCAAACGACATCAAAACATCACAGGTATCAAACCAACAACGACACGAAAAACTCATTCTCATCGTGGATTCAATTGATGTTTTGTGCATTTCAGACTGAGTTTCTCTGGACATCTATTAAACCTGCAGACATACTTTTTTCTTATACTGTAAATATAAAACAGTAATTAGAAACAAGACATTTTAGATTAAACCAAAGTAGCAACACAGACTAGAACATATTTACCTTTTGTTGCTACATTGAACATGACAATGGACTGTTTAAATACACAGTTCATGAAACTAGAAAAAAAAAGAAGAGGAAAAAAAAAAAGAAACTAGTCTTTCTTTTGGACAGAGGAAAAACAAGAAGAAGAGGAAATATTATACAGGAAATACTAAAAGGCCAGTTGTAGCTGTGATCTGTCCACCCCTGTCCTCCCCACTTCACCTTTAACCCATCTACCTATCTGGTCAGCCTTTGTCATTATGTACCTGACACACTCATTAGAATCCTCACCCCACTCCTTCAATGACACCTGAACAGTGTGGATGCACACACACACACACACACACACACACACACACACACACACACACACACACATAGATGCTAAACAGAGGTTTGCTATTGTTTCAGGTAGAATAATTGATGTAGTCTTTTGATTTGTGCTAATCACACTGTATATATATAAATATCGCTACCATGGGGGAGTAATGTAGAGTGAAACACAAAGAAAATGGATTAAAATAAAAAAAAAAAATAGAAGTGTGCCTTTGTGTTCTTTTCTTTTATCCCCCTTTTACCAAAGAGTAAAAAGAATTTGCAGATGAATAGTACAGGCAACAAATCACCAGCTTCCTGTCCGTCTTTTATCCTCCTGCTCTGACCTTTGAGTTTAATAAAGGTTTGGGGTTGGATCCAGGAAAACTATTCTCCACCTCACTGCATCTAATATTCTCCTCCTTCCAGCCATGTTTTTTCTTTTATTATTGTTGCTTTTTAATTCCCTACTGTAAAGAATAGGAAGTTATATCCAAGAAAAAGGCTGAATCACAAACAATATCTTTCTCTTTCTTTCTTAGTGCTGCTTACTTTTAATTGTTGTTATGCAGCTTTAGTAAAAGTATATCGAAGGGAGGGAAAAAGGTAATCATTTTATTATGTCATAACGGACAGTATTTTGAGGTTACTTTCTCTTTCTGTAATATGATCCAATAACCTTTTCTCTAATTGAGAATGTGATTTGAAAGTGAAAACAGTCCCTTGCACTTGTCTTGCTCTTGCTCTGTGTGTCGTTTCATTAAATTGCTCTACAGGACCACGGTTTTATAAAGCAATGAAAGTGGCTGCCGCTACTCAGTAAATTAGCTGTAAACACAGTCTGCTCTCTGCAGTATGTTGTTATGGAGTATGTATTTATCTGCATATAGGTATGACGAGCACACTCATATGCACGACGCAGTGATGCTGACGTGTCCTAGTTAATGTAATGTGTGGACAGATGGAGGGAGGATCACATATTTTATGGTTTTGATGCTGCAGTATCTTGTTGATTTTGCATTTCTTCCACCACCATTTTTTTCTTAGTGCCTGAATGCGGCAGGGTAAATGCTGAAAATGTCAAAAAGGCAATTAAAGCTAGTGAATTAAAAGGACTACTCTTAAAATGAAGTTTCCATTTGGTCGCTGCATTGATTAGATGCATCATTTGGCTTCACAGATGATGATGGATGCTAAATACTTTTTGAGGAGGTAAATGATATTTCTTTCTCCCTGTGAAGTTTTGAAAGTTAAAAAGCTTCCGTGGCTTTAACCCAGGAAACCCAGCAATACTGTCAGCAATGTGAAATGCCATCTTACTGATTGGCTCTGGCTCGCATCCATAAACACACACATGAACACACACACACACACACACACACACACACACACATACACACAGAAGCACAGCCGAATGCATGCATGCGCTCACCCACAAACATGCATGCTTTATAACCCTGCCGCTGCCACCACCCAGATGAAAATCCATAACATTTGAGTTGATGAAGTGCAGGGTGCTGTGAAAGCCTGCAGACTGCAGTCAACCTGGACCGCATTAGCACGACTCAGCCTCTGTGTTTCTGCCGGTTTGTTCAAAAAGCAGAGAGCTGGCTAATGTCATGAACTCCTTGTGCCCTCCATTCTGCTCTGCTTATCCACCCTAAACCCCCCTCCTAGTCACAGACTTTAATGGATTAACTGCAGACTGTGTTGTTCCTCGTGCTCCCTCTTAGTCATTACCAGTCGCTTGGACAAACGCACAGTACCTCTGCCACACCCTGAAAAATCACAGTATTGTTGAATGTCTAAAGCTGCAGTGCTGGATAGTTTTTTTTTTGCATCATTGGGTAAATACCACAAATTGCCTTATTAGTATGTTGTAATTCAATGGTCTGAGAGGAAAAAAAGAAGTGTGCCTCCTACTCTGGAGTCTGGGAAGTTTACCCCCGGTGGAAGGTTTTGTCTGCTGTAATTATCAATTCAGTCAGACGCAACTGCTATAGTCAACACTGAAGCCTCTAACAGTAGCATTGGGTTCATCTGCATTAATATTTAGTCTTTTGTTTGGACTAAGAAGAGAGAGCTGCAGAGGGAAGGTGTGTATTTTAAAGGTTTGCCCTTTTTATTCCTGTGATTTCAGCTCTCTCCGCTTTAAATTTGGACTATGAAGTACTATAATGGTAGAATTTTTACTTCACATACAAACTAGAGATAAACTGATGAATCAGTGTAAATAGAACATTTTTAAACTATCTGTATCTACCAAATGTGTTTCCAATAGCGTCATTCACTGGTTAATATCAGGCCTCTGAACTGGAACTACTGTCTCTAGGTCTTTTTGGATGAGAGCGGTGACTTGCATTTGTATGAGTCTTTTTTATTATTGTCATTATTCCCCTGCTCTAATGTGATTTACTCTTAACTGTTGACAGACAGAAAAATCTTCCTTACTGTATCTGCCATGCATGTCATCCATCTAATCATCATATGAGGAGTCACTTTTCTTTGCTTTTAATGTTTGCTCTTCCAGTGAATATTAGTGGCTTATGGCACAGAACTCCAAACCTCCTACATATTTTACAGTTAGTTTCACATACAGATTTATTGATTTATTGTTTTTGAATTGGATTTCCAGTTATCCAGAATGATCAATATATTTAATTATTTAATACATTTTTAAACTTGTTTGCACAAAATACTGAACTATTTCTCAGAATATCGTGTCAGTGAATCAATTAACAATTATCTTATGTGTTAATTTGTTCAAGTGATGTGTTTATGCAAGATTTTAAAAAATATCACCCTTAAGGACTTCATGGGCTCTGTATGACTTGAATATTCAGTTTAACAGTTTTCCAGTTTGTAATAACTGATATAAAAATGTACCATTTCCAATATTGTTGATATTGCCTTTTTCTGGCTCCAAACTGTTGTTATTCTATCAGCTTTTAACATCCATTCTCAGTTCAACTTCTACAATCCACCCTGGAAGCTGCCAGCACATAATGTTTTGATACCAAGTGTGAAAGAGCAGGCAGAGAATAGTGTAAGCAAAATCACAGGTTTGAATATGCAGCGTGCAGACAGTGATAATTGTGGGCGCTCTCGGTTTGAGTCTTGTTAACTGTCGGACACAGTGTGTCAACACCTGTCTTATGTTTCACTCTGCATAATAAGAGGACTATTTAAAGGAGGAGAAGTGAAGATGCCAAGAGAGGTGTTACCTCAAAGTGCAAGAAGAAAATACCTTGATTATTAACAAGAGAGTGGGGAACTTGTTTTTTTTGCGTGGAGATAAACTGATCTTTGTAATTGCAATTCAAATTCAAAATAAATTAATGCAAACCAAAAGCAATTTCAAAGAACCACAAATATAAAAACTTAAACCAGATTATCCCTGAAACGATATAGAACAGCAGTGTCAAACATACATGGGCCAAAACCAGTTTGACCCGTGAGGTGAATTTGTGAAAACCAAAAATTGCCGGAAAGATATTAACAATTAAGTGTGTTAAAATAATTTTATTTCAGGGGCCACATGCAACCCAATGTGATCTCAAGTGGGTTAGAACAGTAAAATACAATCACAATAACCTATAAATAATGGCAACTCCAAATGTATGTTTCTCTTTGTTTTAATGTAAATAAGTAAAATTACATGAAAATGTTTACATTTACAAATGATCCTTTCACAAAAATGGTGAATAACCTGAACAAATATGAACAGCAGGAAATGTCTGAAGAGAAGTAAGTGCAATTTTAACAATATTCAGCCTGTTACTAAATGTTTTGTGTATTTGTAGATTCACTGTGATCTGTAAGTTGTAAAGCACATGTTTAAATGATAAACTGAGGCAGAATATTGTTAAAATGCCACTAATTTTGCATGTATGTGCTAATCACTCATATTTTCTGAACATGTACAAAATTGAAGTCTTTCTGGGCTTTTTGAAATGACTGAGGGCATTATGACTTTTACAGTTCCTAAGGACCCCAAGTGTTTTTTTGCTGGGACTGCTACCTGGAGATGTATTAGAGAAAGAAGACAAATACCTCTTTAAAATTCTTATAATTGCTTCCAAAAAGGCCATTACAAGGAACTGGCTCAAACTTGATGCACCCTGTGAGGATCAGTGGCTAGCTATAATAGAGGAAATCTACTCAATGGAAAGATTGACTTATTACCTACGACTCAAGGAACATATCTTCATAAAGCGCTGGAGAAAATGGCTGGACTACAAACAAAACAAAGCATAATTACTATTGTCTGTCATTTAAATATTTTGTGTTTAACCAGTGACCCCTAATTTCTATGTTGCATTTTCTGTTAATAAAACAAATAAAAATAAAGTATATTTTAAAAAAAAACAAAAAAACAAACACTTATTTTTCTTAAGAAATTTCAGGTTGTTCATAGTTGTTCATGTTGTTCATATTGTTTAAAAGGATAGTTTGTAGGTATAAATATTTTCATGATGTAATTTCAGATTTTTCACTGTAACGCATAGTGAAAAGTTTGGTGTTAACATTTATAGGTTACTTTGTTATTATTTTACTGGTCCGGCCCACTTGAGATCATATTGTTGTGAATGTGTGTGTATGAACTAAAGTGAGTTTGACACCCATGGTATAGAACAACAATAGCGCTGTCATCGAGGTGTTTTAACAGAGCTGCTGAGAACGGTACCATTCTCATCAAGCCCGGCCGATTTCAGTTCAACATAACACAGCGGTCTATGCAGTAAAACAGCCTAATATATTTAATAGCCTAGAACATGCTCCTCAGTATGCGGCAGCTTACTTAGGCTCTTTTTGATTTGCCCTTGAAGGATAGATTTAGTTGCTCTATTGAAGTTCTGGCAGAAGTAGCATCTTGCTGCGCTACTCAGACTGATGATCGCCTTTTTCCTGGCAGGTGTCCACCCTCTGCCGGTAACAATCAACAAATGAGAATCATAGCCTTCGACTCGCCCCCGTCTTCCTGTCCAGCAAAAAACCGCGGCAAACCACTGAATCCTAGACAGCAGACGGACATTAACACCACGTGACTGTATCCGGATGGTGACGGGCGGGAGTGGACTCTGTGACTTCTGTTGTTTTGCTTTCAGTGTTAAGATCATAGGCTTTATTTTCACCAAATCAATGTCGCACATGGAGTGGATACTGATTTTTGGTCATTTCACGGTCAGAGGCACACGCCAGCACCTGCATCGCTGTTGTTGTAGGGTTCAATCAAATCACTCCTTTTCTTTCCTCTTCAAAAGCGAGGGGGTGTTGCTCGGTACCACGGCACCCTGACAATTTAGTAATGGAAGGGAACAGTTGGGAGTAGTTCACAAAAGCTGCTCCTAAAGGCAACCGATGTTCTTAAAAGAGAGAATAGCAAAATCACCACCACTGGGAGTCAATGATGTTAAATTATCTTGGGAGGATAGTCAAGATCACATCGAGTCTCTGAAATACTAAATGGGCCTCGAGGACAAAAAGAACAGTGTGTGTGTTCCAATACAATCCCAATTCACTGCACAAACATTCACCTGTTAGCGATTAGAAACAAAGACATGAGGCCAATGAGCAGAGGTGGCAAAAGGACACACTTTACTACAGACGCACACACACTGACTCTAGGAAAAGTACAAGTACTGATTCAACTGCTTTACTATAGTACTAATATAACAGTACTCCAAGTATAAAAGTCAAAGACAGGCTTTTTGTATTCAAAGCGAACTGAACCTCGCATCATATTAATATAATGTATAAATTATTTAACCATTTTCATTTTAAATAGTATTAACATGACAATAATGAACATTAATTTCAAATCATTTTACACATAATGTCAGAAACGGAACTTAAAACATTATACACCTTTTGTTTGTGGTTCAGTCTCCATTATTGTCTGTTTTGTCATGTTACATCTTTAACTTTGTTTTCATATTTTTGAAATGGATTAAGATGAATAAATAAGATCGTTTTCTTTAGAGACTCGATGTGAATCAAACCAAATGAACTAAATAAGCACCAAGTACTAGGTTTGTATAAGACTTTGTCATGTCTTTATCTTATCATTTTCATCTTTTCTCTTCTGTGTGATATTAACTGATAGATTCTGAATAGATATTACAGTTCCATCCATTTAGTTTTAATGTACTGAAGGTATACAATTATTAGGGAGTGGAGATTATATATATATTTATATAAGAACAATAGTATAAATACCAACAGCATCAAAGGATCTATTTACTGCCCAGCTCTAAATTCACACATATTAAAGACAAAACAGTTTGGTAAAACTTAACTAATCTAGTCTTATCATCCCTCCTACATCCACGCCTCTCCATGATATTCATTCAGCTTAACCCCTGACTGTGTCACTCTGCCGGCTGGAAACTCCTCAGATCAGAAATGAAAATGTTCACGCTGATCCCAGAACAAGTCTGCACTGCATTTGTCACAGCCACTTCCTTCCACTTTAACTCAAAGCTGTTTGGTTGGCTTTGCACTGCAGAGACGTGACAGTGGCTTCTTGAAACCTCAGCGTCGACGCGCTGTCTTGGTATCTGTGGAGTAAACGGCGAACGGCTGTTCAGTCTATGTAAACTCCACAGCAACACGCTCCTCCGTTGGAGAAAACACCAACCAAAATACATCGAAGATAACCACTTTGTTTTATGCAATATTTAGTGTACCTTCTGGCTTATACATGTTCAGTTTATTTTATTAGAAGGTTCAGTGTAGAATTCAAAAGGATTTTGGAGGAAAGGATTGCAGAAATGAAATGTGATATTCCATTTTCACAGACTTCACCATCTTCATTCATTCATTCATCTTCTGAACCCACTTTATCCTCACTAGGGTCACAGGGGGTGATGGAGCTTATCCCAGCTACCTATGGGTGAATGCAGGGTCACCATTTCCAGGCTGACATATAGAGACGGACAACCAACACACCTCTGAGCAATTTAGATTAAACAATTAACCTTTCAGTGCATGTCTGGATAGTGGGAGGAAGCCGGAGTACCTGAAGAGAACCCACACAGACACAGGGAAGGTCCCTGAAAGGTCCCTGGTTGGATTCAAACCCAGGACCTTCTTGCTATAAGGTAACAGTGCTATCCACTGAACCACCATGTCGCCCTCCACCATGTTATTACAGTAATTCCCTCTAATTGTTTTTTACATTTCATAGCAGGTGGTGTACAGAGTTATGGTACATTACCATGATTTACTATGTGTGAGCATGTTAATACAACTTTAAAATAAAAAGACCAAAGCAGTTAAAACTGGTCCTATCAAGACGTGTGTAATCTGCAGCTTCACCACTAGATATCACTAAATCTCACACACTGCACCTTTGAAATTAAGAAATGTGTATAATTCAAACTTTAGTAATGCCTCACAGTAGAGATAGGACATTTTATGATTTGTTGGTAATGGCCACAGGATAATATCTATAGCCTGCTGTGTCAGGTTTGTAAATGTTCATCATGTTACTTTCTTATTTCAGCTCTGACCAACTATAGCCAACTTATTTAACTATCACTAGTCACAGTCTTAATACAACAGTTATGTAAGATTGTTAATGTGATAAAATGTAATAACTATTATTTCTACAAATGCCATCCATATACTTCATTTTTGAGATCGACTAGAAGTAACAGCTCAGAAAGTACAAATAGGACCAATGGCCCTGTAGCTTACCGGCCAAATTAAAAGCGTTGGGAAATGTATCCAGATGCCATTTATTATCACCCAGTTATGTGTATTTATTATATTACAGAAATAGCCCATGTTTTGGTCATATTCCAATCAGATCTGTAAAAAATTCAAATTCCAACTTGATATCATTGATACTTACTGATTTATTGGATCAATCCACTTCCTATCTGTTATAATGGGAACGTTTTTCAATGTCACACCAAATCCAGAATCAGATCTGGATCAAAATAATTTCAATACCTTGTGTTGACATCATCATAAAGAAGCTGTATACCAAGTTTGAAGTCAATCAGAACTGGAGTTTGGGAGAAAAAGACAATTTAAATTTTTTCCCCATAAGAGCCCATGTGAAATTTTCCGTAAGTTCCTGGATCCAGAAGAAGATCCTGATCAGCATGTGGACATTATGTTTTGGTCATCTCCCCATCATGGCTGTACTGTAGAAATTTACACTTGATATCATTTATATTTACTGAGTTATTGCATTGATCCACTTCCTATCGCTTATAATGGGGACATTTTTCAAAGTCGCAGCAAATCCAGAATCAGATCTGGATCCAAATAATTTCACTAACTTTTGTTGACATCATCATAAAGAAGCTGAATGCCAAGTTTGAAGTCAATCGGAATTGTAGTTTCGGAGAAGAAGACGATTGAAATTTTTGTAACAGATGACAGACGACGACGCTGGACGCCGCATGACGACAATAGCTCACGGCCTGTCGGCCGGTAAGCTAAAAACCAGAAAGAATTGTTTAGTTTTCAGTTCCACACGACGTTCAGATTCATTACTTTAGCTTAAATGATCATAAGATTGTACAGGTAGTACAGAACACTAGTCGATGTTGGTAAATTAATTTTAACGTGGTAAATCTCACATACTTCTGTAAGATGAAGTGAAAAAGAAGTGACAAAAGTGTTAGTGGTTGAAAAGTGTTACTACATATGTACATTTATATGATGCTTGTATCATTCTTCCATGAGAAGGAAGTGAAAAATGAATGTAAACAAAGTGCAGAAAATGTCTTGAAGTAGAATGTTTCTTTTGAGTAAAACCTGTTCTCTCATTCATTCGCAGATATTCACATTTTGACCCAATACTTCACTTAATTTGTCTTCATTAATGACTTAAATTTAGTAAAATTTCACAACATTTATTCTGGAAGCATTTTACTTGTAGACCAGAGTAATTCATTTCTAATGGCGTTGAACTGATATTAATCAATAATCAAATATAATAAGTATTATATTTTTACATCCACCACTGGTACTTCGGCATTAGCCAAACATGTTGATGTAGCCGTGGAGATAACGGTGGGTGTTCGAGGCTGTAACACAAACAGGAGAAGGTTTGTGGACGTGCCCACAGAGGCTTAGCTATGCATTGGCTGGAGAGTCTGGCGTGTGTTCTGGCAGCGATGGCGTATTCTCAACAGGAGACCGGTGGATTAGTGTCCATTTGGACAACAGAGTGGGCCGCAGCTTGGGGTGACATTCAACTTCAGCGGGCCAGCAGCAACTCACAAGTTTAGCCTCGCTCTGAAATTTCATACATTTCATACAAATATAACGGCATCCGGCGGGTGTATGAGGAAACTCGAGTCTATTTGAAGAAGAGAAGCATTTTTATTTTTCTGCCATTTTTCTGTCTGAGCTTTGGTTTAAACTGCGGTGAGTGTGTGTGATTGAAGTAAAGGGGTCTGCAGGGTGGGGGGTCAGTGGATGGGGGGGGGTGTCTTTTTGTGTTTGATCCCAGTTGGGGTACAACCATGGTCACAGAGTGACTGCTGTGGTCCATCTGGTGGAGGCTTTAATCACAACCCCCCCCCCCCACCACCACCACCACCACCACCACCACCCAAACACACACACACACACACACACACACACACACACACACACACACACACACACACACACACACACAGGGATTTCCACTCGACGTTCTTCTGACTGCTGCTCGCTGTTAGGCCTTTTATTTCCTCTATTCCTTTTATCGTCGCTGCAGTCATGTATCTCCCCGTAGAACTGTGGGTCTCACAGTTTCTGTCTAACTCAGACCTCAGGTGGAAACTGTCACTGAACACCGGCAGCTGCCGTTTATAATGACGTTTTAAAACCTCATCCAAAAAAGTCTGACTATCAGATCTACATAAATGCTGCAACTTTGGCTCTTGATAAGGAATAACCTTTTGGAAATGAGATACATCCAGAGTTCTTCACAGGGCTGGCCTACAGGCAGTAAAAAAAATAATAATAAAAAGGGGAAAAAAAACATGCCCACAATGCACAAATCCAGCTCTGGAAATGTCACTTCATGCTTAACCGCCCTTTCTCATGCTTGAAGAAAAGCAAGTGGGCAATGCAAAACAAGAAGAAAAAAAAAAACTCCAGCGGGGTTCTAGTTAAATGCCTACATGCTTAGAGACATGTTTCAATTATTTTGTGTAGTTGAAGCCAATTGAAGAGAAAAAGGGTGGAAAAAAAAATCTTGAGAAAAACACAAAAAGCTTAAGAAATCATTTTCTACCAAACAAAATAAAAGTCATCAGTGATGCTGAGTAGTGTATATGTAAATGTACAACTCATGGTGTTATATTAAATTATGCCAAGTAGGATAAATGTAACACAAACTCAGAGGTAAATGTCAATCGGCCCTCTAGAGGAGTAAGCAAAATCCAGAAAAAGGACAAAAATATCTAGTCCTTTAAATGAACTTAGTTTATAGTCTTCTCACTAACGCGTTGGCTCAAGACAGACTCCATAATAAACCCTTTCAATCTGAATGCTGTTAGGATACATGTATTATTAATGGGAGTAAAGAGTTTGCAGATAATGATGATGTATTTGCAGTTAACCCCGCCTTATGCAGAGGCCTGACTTTCCCCACTCCATTAGCTCATAAATACCTTGTATGCAGCGCCCCCTTGGTGAACAGAAAGGCGTTGGTTTTTTGACACAGTGAGTGGAGGCCATCGGTCAGTGAATACTGTAACCTCAGCCTCCGGACCCGGCGCTAATGCACAAGTCAGCCGTACATCATTTATTCATGGTGACAGCAGATACCTTGCCTCATCCCCAGCAATTAGTGAATCGATAAAAACACATTGGCTTGAAACTATCAATTCTGAGAGGAGAAGGGGGAAAAATAGTGTTGTTCATCAACATGGCAGGATCGGAGACACAGACGATCAGTCAAGCATTGGCAGCGTTTGTCAGCTCAGCATCACCAGGATGACGATGATGACGATGATGATGCTGTCGGCAAAACGCCAGCGCTACTACACCATGTCTGTTAGGTGGAGTTATCTCTAAAATGTTCTATACAGTATCTGGATTGAGTAGCTACACAGCATATAATCTAAGGGAAAAAATGAGATTGAACAGCGCTTTCAAGGGAAGATTTTATTTGCATTATAAATTAGTATGTATTGTCACTAGAGACGACTAAGCCAAGTCATCTGAGATTATTGTAGATACGGGTCAGTCAGGGGCTTGGATGTACTAATACCTCCTTTGTAAAGGTTTATAAGACTGACATATCTGCTGCACAACGTTGTGTCACTGTCACTTTTATAATTAATTCAGTTTATCTACCAGGTATTGTGTTACATGAAACACCTCAGGCTACAGTTTGAAGATAGCATCAGCCTGAAACAACAGCTTTAAAAAAAAAAAAAATGTAAATCTGTCTATGCGACAACACAAAACATAACAAAAAATCCCTTCCAAATGTGAAAACACAATGACTTTCTCTCCAGTCTTCATTATTCTCTTTCTATTTATCCATTTAAGCCGAATGAAACAACTGCAACTGGATGTGAGAACATTGTCCAAGAGAGGCAGCGATTTGTCTCCTGAAATTAAAAGCTTTCTTCTACCAAGCCAGTGAGTGCAGCCCTGGGATTGTTTTCTGAATTAAAGGAGAAAAATAAACAGCACAAGTACAATTATTTTGGTGAGAATTTTTTTTTTTTTTGGTTTTCGACGACCTATTGAGCTGTACAGCTGAAGCCACTTATTTACAGCCCCAGTGGTTTTCACCTTGGACACTGAATAGAAACAACTAATTCATAAACTATAAAATATATGTGTTTCTGTGCATTTGGCCTTTTCTGTTACTTTTGGCATAAGGTACTATTTTCATTATATACATATAAAATGTATTGTATCATTGAAAGTTCTGTGGTTTCGGTAAAATATTATTTACAATTAGCAGAACATTGAATAACTTTAACTTTAATTCTCTAAAAATCCAGTTATTTCAGTCAGTGCTGGAATAACAAAGATTTTGCTTGGGGGCCACTCCTCTGTTTACATTTATGCTTTGCTGTTAAAACAGTGGTCTCCAAGGCAAATAGGCAAATGTTCAGCCATCTCATGTAATTTATTACCGTTTGTTTTGTCGAATTGACATGTATCAGTGAATGACTGTGAGGAGAAGCCATGTGTGCACGTGTGTTCAGAGACCCGTTATACGCCATCATATGCCGGTCAAATTACAGGTCATTATTTCCAGGTTCAAGTACCTGAACAACAGAAAGGTGACCTTTGGCGGGGCGTAGATGCTGGCACTAGTGTGAGCAGTGTACGAGGGGGTTAGACTATTATTTATGGATCACATCCACATCTCCAACATCAACCGACCACGTCAGTGGGTATGAAAATAGGGAATGATCAAAAACAGGGTAACGTGTGATGAAATACACACTAAATGGTGCCACAGACACAGATAAATGGAAAAAATATGACTCATAGAGACGGAGACACTGGGCAAAAAGCGAGAGAGCGAGACAGGTTTACAGTGGTGCGTGTGTGTGTGTCTGTGTGTGTGTGTTCCTGCAGACACCTGCTCCATTCTGCGGTGATGCTCCCAGCGGGACTCAGGCTCAGCTGCTGATCACTAGGCCCACCCTGCAGCACTGGTGGCCAACACACACACACACACACACACACACACACACACACACACACACACACACACACACACACACACACACACCCTCACACACACACATACACACACACACACACACACACTCTTCCAACAAATGTGAACCCTTCAGGCCCCCCCCCCCCCCCCCCAACACCCCCCTCCCGTCTCTCTCTGTTCGCTGTAACTGACGCACCACATGTGCTCATATCAAGTGCAAACATGACATGATGTCCAACACACACGAGCTGAACCGTCTGTGTTGATATATAACTGCATAGAAATACCTACGACACGCTGCATCCATAACTATACGGACCATGCAGATATCTATAGTATCTGATGTGATATGGCTGAATACCTGACACATCAAACCTCCATGTTACTGTAGAAAACAACAGAACCAAATGATAAAAGACAATTGAACCTGCTCTGCACCGACATTTTTAATCCCCACTTTAATTCTTTTCATTTTCTCCACAGATTACTTTGTATTAGTGAAATATAACACGGTGACTGCATTTTGCTTTTGCCAGGCCCCGTATTAATCAGCCGCCATTGTACTTGAGGCGTGATTGTTATTGTCTTACTTGCCGTATTTTGCACATATCTGCATCTCTGTTTGTCTCACTACGCTTCATTTTCCCTCTGTGGCATCCTTCAGTCTGCTGCACCTGTTTGTGTCTCACTGACGGCAGGGTTGTGGAGCATAAATGAACTAATTTCCTGGATATAGAGAACACTGCAATCAAAGAAAGGGGGGTAGGGATGGTGGGGGGGATGCAGCGAGCAGCAGATGGAAGGAGCTAATCATTGTTATGAAATAGAGATGACCTCTAACTATGAGCCGACTCCTCGTACACCGAAGCACACATTTAACCGGCAAATGTTACACATGCACGCCTCCTGAACACACACACACACACACACAAACACACACACACACTCACACACACACACACACACACACACACACACACACACGTTTCCTTCGCTTTTTTCTTTGTCAGTTTGTTGTTTTGATGTGCGATGATGAACCTCATCAACCAGGTTTGAAGCGCGACCGTCTTTTTTTTTTCCATGTTGAAACAGAAAAGATTGGAGTTGTCAAACAAAGCCTTGTGTCTCGTAGGGAACGGCAGCTGCCTGCAGTGGGTAATCAGTGAAGCTTTCTACAAATTAACAACATTCAGCTCTGAAGCACGGCACGCTGCAGCTTTTCACACGTGTAGGATTTTAAAAAAAAATAAAAATTGATTCCAGTCGTAGAAACACCAAATAATTTACAATTCTCTTCTGCTCACTTTTAATTTTTATTTGCTTTTTCTAAAGTGACCTGGCATTTGAGACTGCCTGGTCATCTGAATGTTGTAAACTGACACTGCGGAAAAAGAGGAACACATCGGCTTAAATTTCATTATTGCATGCTGAATCTTGTCTCCTGTGAGTGTGAGTGCATGCTTTAATACTGATGGATTCTGTATTTAATTTGCTGGAGGCTCTTTTAAAAGCTCTGTCCAACAACATAGAACAACGAAAGCAGACACATGTAGCAAATAAACACACAAATGCATTGAAGCAAACTGAAAACGCAGGCGAAGTAAAGGTAAACTTAGCTCCCGGCGACAGGACAAATCCATTTAGCTTTTAATTCATGTGTTAAAACTGTAGTTTAATTCCATGTGGTGCGGTACTGAGTGATTCAGAGATAAAATAACTACAATTTTCTGTATTTATTTTTCAAACAATGACATACTTTATCAGCTTTAGATACTGAGAAATGTTTTGCTGCAGCTGCACAATTGTATTTCCTTCTGCTATCACAAAGGTAAAATAAATAAATGAATAGAAAATCAGTGGTGCTTTTGAGGCTTTACAAGCCAAAGCCATCTGAGTCTTCCAGCACATTTATCTAATGTATGCAAATGATCTTGCTGTGCTTAATGAAGGCACCATTAATCACTATAACGATGGTCTTTTTTAACCAGTGTAATCATGCGCGCGCATGAGCACATTTTAGAATGCGTACACAAACATATGCGCTTAAACACATACACACACACACACACCCTCACACACACACACACACACACACACACACACACACACACACACACACACACACACACACACACACACACAGGAACACACCTCATCACCAATAAACCATGTGCAAAACCCCCAAAAATACACCAGTATAGGCCAAAGCTTTTAGCCGCAGCCACAACCACATTAACCACATGATTCTATAGTCGCTCGGTTATTCATAACAATGTTTTGCATTCATTTGCTATATTTTTTTTCCTTTATCTTCATTGAAAAGCCTTTGTTGTTGAATTTAATTGAATTTGCAGTTATCTGATCATCATGTTCCACCCCAGAACGGACTGGTTAAGTAATCACTTTAAATTCTGTTATTCCGTCTCATCAGTGCTGATAAGATGCATCAAATATGTTAACGTGTCAATCATATTCATGTAATAAATTCAGCTAATTAGTTCCAATGGTTTCAACAAATAATTTATGGTCCAGTAGCTTTATGCAAACAACAGATAACGCTGTTCTGAGTAAAAACGGGGCAAAGGCAGAAAGTGCTGTTTTATGTGTTGGACGTGTAATAACAGCTAAACACTGGACACATGTATTTGAACTCTTGTAAGAATTCAAAGTAAAAACTGAAAGAAAAAAATTTTTTTGTTTGTTTGTTTTTTTTTTTTGTTTTGTTCTGAAGCCCAGCTCAGCATGGCTGTACTTCAGTGCTTCTTATCCTGCTGCATTTGCATACACTGGGTTTGACGGAAACCCCTGGGTACAGTCAGCAGCATGACAGTGGGTTATGGAGGCTTCCGGGAGGCTCCGGGGTGTGGATCTGAGCCAGTTTGAAGGGGAGCCGAACCAATGAAGAGCCCACAGCAGATTAGACACCCACAGCTTCATGTTGCGTTAATGCAGCGAGTCGGGGATTTTCTTATAACGCTTTTGCCTAAACGCTCTGGGTTTTTCTCCTGCCATTTTTTCCCCTTTTCCCTCTCTCTTTCCATTCCCCCTAGAGAAACCTAAAAAAAAAAACAAAAAACAAAAAAACAGTAAAACAGTAATGTTTTCTCTGTGAATGGCAGAGTAATGCTGACTCCAGTTGAAAAAAAACAAACAAAACAATTTTATCTATTTATGGTGTTGCTCTGCTGATGTGACTTCTGATTAAATGTGAATTAATAGTTTTCATATCTAATTTATATATTACACTGACTAATTGTATTGAAAAAAAAAATCCTGTGCTACCTCAGTTATTATATAAAGTTTCCAAATAGTCCAACTCCACTGCTAGTGTTTATTTCATATTCATTTAGTTTGAAAGGTAATTCATCATTTAGAATAAAAATACCAACAGGAAAATGCTAATAGTGCAGACGCCGACAGAATTCACAAAATACAACCAATGTTAAATGGATTACTCACACAAACACACACACTCACACACAAAGCCCTGATATTCCCTTGATAACAGTCTGACTGGCAGAGACTAAAGACAGAGTAGGCGTTCATAATTGAACAAACATCACAACGTAAATATTTACTAATACCATCCATTGGGGATACAGGAAGGATCCCACAATTGATTTGCTCTTTTTGCCCTTTTGCTATTTTCCTCACACACACATTCACAGATTCACACCAATAAACTCTCCTGTTTTCCCCCCCGGTTCTTGATTTTAAATTACGCCTGCCCATGTTGATTTCAGTGATGGATATATGTATATATATATTTATATATGTATATATACACACACACACACACATATACATACATACATACATATATATATATATATATATATATATATATATATATAGTACATTAGTCTGTCTATCTCCTTACCAGGCGTGACCTGTAGCCCATCTGGGCTGGCGCTGACAACAGATCCCTGGGAAATAGCGGCGAGTGCGTCTCGGGGACGGAGCCTACGCCAGCGCTGGCCGCTAGTCCCGAGAGCTGCCCATACCTTGTCATCATCTTGAGATGCTGCTCACAGAACACACACACAGCTCATACTCAGACAACGGGAGGGGTGGGGGGAAGGGGGGAGGAAGGAGAAAAGAGAGAGAGGGAAAGGGGTGTGAAAGAAGGGAAGGAGAGCAGATCACGGCGAGGAGGAAGGGATGAGGAGAATTGGAAAAGGACAGAAAGGGTGTGTGTGTTGGGGGGGTAGGGTTGGGGATGGGGGGGGCTTGAAGAAAGACGAGGTACAGGGGGGTTACAGAACACTTTGCTCTTGCTCAAATGCATGTGTGAACGATTCCAGACACTCGCTCTTCCAAACTTACTGTACGTGCACATGAAGGCTCACATACGGTTTAGCCCCAGGTCGGCAATTTCACAACAAGCCTACGTTGGACAGGTCTGAAAGCTAGTTACAATAGGTGGTGGTGGTGGTGGGGGCATGGGGATGGGGGGGTAAAGTCTAATTACTAGCTCTGCATTTACTATTACAAGTGAGGATGAGTGTGAGAAGCATAGCAGTCCCTTTTATTCCCCTCCTTCTGTACCAAGCATTTGTACCAGGGAGATATCCTAAACATCTATTACCCATCATCCACCTCTGTCTTCTGGCTACAAGCATACACAAGTGCACAGACACACACACACAGTCACGGACACACAAAAACATCACACATGACAGAATGGTTGGCAGCAGACATACACAGGTGAGATGAAGAAAGAAATCCAAATGTCTTTACCTCATTGCTCAACAAAGCGGCGTTGAGTGTTCGGCTTATTTCAAACATATTCAGATTCGATGATTTGTTCGTTCTGTCCTTTATATATAGAGATATTTATATATTTAGATTCTCTTCAGTTCTTGTGTCTTTTTGGCTTTCCCGGTTTCTTTTCTCACTAGGGTTTGGGAGTCAGTCCCGGCAGCAGCAAACACAAAAAAGAAAGAAGAAAGAAAAAAATGAAATCAATTGAAAAAAAGAGGGGAGTAGAAATCCTCTTTAAATTTTCTGATTTGTGTGTTTTTTCAGTCCGTCTATTTTTGTGTCTTCTTGCCCCCTTGTGTTGCTGATGGATGCCCCTCAGTGTGCTGTGCTCTGGCTGCTGTAGTGGCGGCGGTGGCGGCGTTTGAGCCCAGGGTCTCCTCCGCACACGTCTAAGGAGTCAATACGCTGTTGTTTTCTCTCTCTCTTTCTCTCTCTCTCTAAATCTCCTCAGAGTCAGCACATTAAAACAGGCATGAGGCGGTCGGTGGGTCGGTCGGTGGGTCGGGCTGGCGGCTGGATGCCTCCCTTATCTTTCCCCCGCACACTGGCTCACACAATACGCTCCGATCCTCACACTGCTCGCTAGCAGATTAGCCTGTCCCAAAACATAGCACTTAGTTTAAACTCCCCTCCCTTTTGCTCTCTCTCTCTCTGAATCACTCCCTCTGGCTCGCTCCTTTACTCTCCCTCTCTCTCTCTCCCTCCCTCCCTCCCTCCCTCCCTCTCTCTCTCACTCTCTCCTCCTATTGCTCACGCATTGATGCAGCTACAGTTCACTGTGTGACCACAAGGTGGGAAGACTATTCTAGCAACAGCGACACTATCGCTGCCACATCCCTTCCTCCTCTCTGTCGGTGCCACTCCTATCTTTCAGATTCTCTGTTCTCTCTGTGTTCATGTGCATCTAAAACAAACAGCTGTAGAGGGTGGAGGAATGTCTGTGCTCACGGCAGACAACCAAATATTCCTGAGAGAAATTCACTTGTCTAAGGGGCTACAGTGAAAAGCTTTCACTTTCTTAGAGCTGATTTTGTGACATTAATACAAGTAAGGTGATAAAATCTACGCACTATTAATAGACCTCAAGAGAATGGAAATTATGAGGGGTCCCTCTGAGGACGAAACAAAACGGTATGAGGGGGAAACAGTGCAAGGTCCGGCTGGTGTGGATGTGTGTGTGCATCAAGGTCAGGTGGAATGTCCTTCTATCCTTTTTCCTCGGCAGGGTGTGGTCCAGAGATGACGAAGCAGCCAGTCACAGACATGGCAGGAGATCCCAACTACGGAACAAATAAACAACACAAAAAAAAGCCTAGTAAAAAAATCAGACAACCTTGTGCCAAGAATATGATTCACCACATTCTTGGTTTGACCTGACAACAGAGCGACTTGAGGGTAGGTAATGCCAGCTCTACGGTATCTGTGTGTCCTGTATGGCCGTGTGAATTAGTAGTATATTAGAATTATGAGGAGGAAATGAAAAAAAGCCAGTGCTAATCTTAGTGAAAGCATTCTGAATGTGCTTTTTTGCAGTCTTGGATCTGAGCGGGGAGAGCGGCCAGTTAATAGCAGTCTATTGACACTGGACCATCTGTTGAGGTGGACACTGTCCAGGATGGTGGAGGAGGGAGGACGGGAGGACGGGAGGCAGAGACGGAGGAAGTGACACATGACGACAGAAACGGCGTGGGCGTGGATAAACAGGGGGAGAACCGCTCACGGAAACCATATAAGCAAAAAAAAAAAAGTCTAAACACGCTTGTTTTTATGGGTGTTAATAAAAAAATATGCAACTGAAAATATGTGACTCACACTGTTCAAGGATGTGACATGAAATATTGTTTACATGTTTTAAATTAGCATGTTTTCCCTCTTTCTGCATATTCATAAGTTTCAGTATATGTGACGGTATCAGCATCACCCTGTTATTAAACTCTCATCATATGTTGGATTCAATTCCATTTCATTTATGTTATTTCATTTTTTTTCTACTAAAGATGAAGCAGAAGGCTGCTGGCCACATCCCTGCTCAGTAAAGCCGGGGGCCCCTCTGGGAGCCCTGGGGGTGTGTGGGTGTGTGTATGTGTGTGTGTGTGTGTGTGTGTGTTTGTGTGTGGGGGGGGCTGTCAGTTGAATCATCCAGAGTGAGGGCTGATTCCTCCGTCAGCTGCCTCTCATCCTTTCTCTCTGACCCAGCCTTCCTCCCCTGAGCCCCCCCTGACTGCTGTCACCATAGTGATTCTCTGTGTCCCCCCACCACACACACACACACACACGCACACACACACACGCACACACACCACACACACGCACACACACACACACGCACACACACACACACACACACCACACACACATGCACACACACACACACACACACACACACACACACACACGTGCCCTGTGCTCTGATTTTTGCATGACTTCCTTCTTCACTGTTGATGGGCTTTATGTGTGGAAGTCCTTAACTGGTCAGAGTAAAAAGGGTTTCCCTGTACCTGCTCAGATACAAACACAAAAACACCAAAATGCAAAAACACACACTTACACACACTCAACTGCAGCCTGCAAACATACACAAGAGATTCTTAATGTCAGCTGTATTTTTATTATTATTTTAGTTGTGGTTCCATACTATAAACACTGACTTATTTAATCATTTTTCAGTTTAGAAGAAAGAGAATCTTTCAGAAAGAATGAAAAGCAGGGTTTGAAAACACCTTTGTGGTGCCACAGCTACTGTTTCCCTGAGGGGTTTTTGATGTGTTCTGCATGGATGATGTGGTGTGTCCTCCAGACATGAGCAATAATCCACACTGAAAATAGCCCGGACTTCTTAAAGTTACTGTAGGTTCTGTATTTAGCCGTGACAGCCATGTCTACATATGAGGCGCTTTGCCGCGCTCAGGAATCGTAAGAGGTCAAAAAAATGTTTTGATAAGCATGTAAAAATACACTCTCCTGAGAGATAATTAAAAATGTGTGAGACCACAGTGTGGATTGTACTTCTCTTTCATGTTCTTCTGTTTTCAACTGATGGATGTGTTCATTAAATCATTGGTGGTTTTTCAAACATTATGACAGAAACATAGTGCAAACATGCACAGACAGAGGACGGGTTATTGTTGAAAGTGTTGCTATTTTTTCCACCATTCTTCAAACGTGTTTTAAGGATGACAGAATAATATAGAATGAACCTTTAAAGGAAAAGGAAAGCCATCAAGAAAAAAATTAAATAAACATTTAATGCTCACTATTTTCACTGCACTGTATTTACTCACCATCAAAATCAGTACAGCAGTTGATCCTATTAAACTCATGTCATTCTAAAGGTTCAGTATAAGATTCCATCAAACTGCATGTAAGTATTATATTAAAATACAGTTAAAACATTATGATTTTAATTGAACATATAGTAGATATTGTATATATTAATCTTTGAGAAAAGAATAAACTTAAACAAATTCTGACTAGGTTTTGGTCTAAATTACATTTTTGTTTTTTCAAAAATACTGGAATATTTTTAAGGTTTCTCTAAAACTGAAAAACAACACCGGTGGCCAAATTTAGACTGAATTAAACATATTAATAGGGCAGTTCTGTGAGCAGTAGAATCTCATCAGGAGGTTGATTGTTTTAAGCCTAACAGTGCTGAAGTCTGACTTCAGTTGGATTTGTGTATTTGTAATGAGTTGTAGTACTGTAGTCTGAGCAGAGGGAAGGGCTTTGTCCAGGGACAGAAGCAGTCAAGTGTAAATGATCTCATTATTAACTTCTTCACTATTTTATTTTGAGCTATATCATCTGGACACAGATAGTGGAACATGTCACATCTAGACCTATCTGATGTTTTACCAATTTTACCATCTGTCCACATGTGTTGTATTTATTCTACTCTATGTGATATTCTGTTTCATCCATGAATACATTTTATCAGCATTAAATAAACCCCACACATACATTTTATTAGGATCATATTTTGAGATGTTTTATGACACAGCCCTAATTTACTTACAAATACAGATGAAAATGGTTTTCTATTTACATTTTTATATTTTATACATGAATATTTTATGCTTTCTTAGATATGTGAAGAGCTGAATGAAAGTAGAAAGAGAATCAGTTTTAAGTAAGTACATTCTATTTTCAAAGTATATCATTTAAAATATGAGCTGTAATAATTTCATGTAATTTCATATTAACTCTGCCTTTGTGTATGATAAATGGACAGTTTAGAGCAGTTCACATTCATGTCCAATTGATAACTTATCCTGATAAAAATGTTCATGTCATTTGTTTTCAATAATTTGTCATGATATATATCAAATCAATATTTATTTTACGTTTAAAGGGTGAGAGAGTGAGAAGTGGAAAAAAAAGAAAAATGTTACTTTAGAATTACAATGAATATTTATGGTCAGAATGTGACAAACATTTCAAAAACCTACAGATATAACTTAAAATTTAATAAAACAATTAGAATTATATTTTAGAGATAAAGAGAGAAAAAAAAGAATCATATTTTAAAAAAATGAAGTAAAATTAAGTAAAACAGACAGATGCAATTGGTAAGCCTCGATGACAATGTGCACAAACTAACCCTAAACCTCAAATTCAGTGTGTCCCAATACTTTTGCCCCTATATTTACTTTTCTTCTGTATAATCCATGAAATAATTTAACCCCCTGTGCCAACACATAAGCTTCATTCAATGCTCTATAGATGACCTGAACCTACATGTAGAATTCTTAGCCACATTTGAAGGATTTACTTAACATCCAGTCCAGGAGATAGTTTTACAGCTCACCAAAGTGTAACAGAGTTAAGATAGTACTGTGAAAAAATGTGTGTGTGTGTGTGTGTGTGTGTGTGTGTGTGTGTGTGTGTGTGTGTGTGTATATATATATATATATATATATATATATATATATATGAATAAAGTGTAGTACCATTTAAAGGGCTCAGATATTAGACAAATCATTTTTTTTTCTTCATATATAAAGCTTGCTGACTCTAGTTCTTTACAGTGAACATCTTTCACAACCCACGTAAGCATTTATAAGCGTTATTAAATTAAACTGCGTACTGGATCTCAAACAAACTGACTGTAGCAGAGATACGCCACCATTTTGTACTTAATACAACTGCTCCTGTGCAAACATATAGAATACCTAATTCATTCTTCTCATGCTCCATAATTCAATTTCAATCTCCCTTTTGAAAATGAATGATTGCGCCACCATAGAACTCTTTAATTGGCACAGTGTTAAAGGAATGACATAGCACGGAGGACAGCTATTCAATTTTCAATTTTAACGAAAAATTACACAGCAGCTCTGTATTCTCTCCTTGTCATCTGAGAAATAATCAGTCCGACCTATCTACTCAGTGGCCTGTTGATGCTCGCCATCAAATACAGATCACACACAGAGAGAAAAATCATTGCCCTCTCCCTGGTCTTATTCATTTAGTCCCGTTACACACAGCTTATAACCTGAAAATTAGCAGCAGCCTGTATGCCTCCTGCTTCAGGAGTTGTGCGGCTGCTCATTTGATGGACTTAATCAGGTGCAGCCTTTGTAAATGGGAAAGGAATAGGCTCAGGCTTGATTGGCCTTGATGACATCTATGGTCCAATTGTCTAGAAAACCTCCAGCTTTAATCAATCTGCCAGGTAATTCACAATCTCTGACTGCTGCCTGTACTGCTTGGCTTTTTTCACCTCTAAAAATGGAAAATGCATGTATGACAATTGGACTGAGATGTACAAGCATTTACTGGAGTAACATCTGGCTTAAGGATGCCAGAATATGTGATGTCACTATATCATATGGATGATCATAGCAGTTACATGCTTAGATAATGAAGGTTTAGTTAATTTAGATGGTTTTAGACAATATTAGACAGAGATTAATTAAGTGTCAGTATTTCTACAGTTAATCCAACATCTGATTCTGACACTGCTTACCTTGTCCATGTGTACTGCTGGATGTAGTATGTTTTCATACTAAATCCATCCTCTGTTGATGCAGATGAGGCTCCTCTCCTCCTCCTCCGTTGTCCTGGCAACAGTCAGAGAGCGTCCGAAAGGAAAGGAAGATGGAGGAGAACACTGGTAGAGACGTCGACACCGGTGTGTAAATACGAGCCCTATCTGGCTTTACCTTAATAAATATAGACGTACAGACGTGCTGCAGATTCCCGGCTGTCTGACCAATAAGACCTGCATGTTTACACTCGCTTTCTGCTTTTGTGATGACGCTAATGTGACAGATGCTAAGCTCGTGCACTAGCTAGCATGTTCATGGATGTAAACAAGGCTCCTGTCATCGGCTTACTATGATTTAGCTGTTAAGGCTACCGACATTTTCCAGCCGTATAAGTGCCTGCCCGCAGGGACACAGGCACCTGTGTTCAGGTGAACCGCATCCCCGAATAGAGCAGGTGTAAATCTACGTGAGCCTGTTAGCAAACCCAGCTAACCTAGCTCTGTCACCTGGTTAAGAGCATCCACCTGCAGCTACGAAGCTAATCAGCTCCTTTAGCCGCCGGTAGCAGCGGGACTTCAGTTCCACTTTATAGTCTTCTCATCCCGTTTTCTCCTCCAGTTAAAAGCATTTTCTGCGATCAAACAAAAAACAAGCAAACGCTGCACTTTGACACAGACTAAATGTTCCACAGCCACAAATATTTAACACATAGAAATACAATGACATTGACTAGACTTAACTCATGGTTAAGTATAGTTTAAGAAGTGCCACTGTGTTCACAGGCAGTGACATTAATAAATACTGCAGTGGGCTGTAATCATTATGTTATCATCAGTCTGTAAAAGAACAACAAAAGGAATGCTGGTATGATTTAGTTTCCATCAGTGTAAACGGCTGCACGAATAAAATAACTAAAATGCAGTCAAAGATGCCCAAGAAATGTAATGGAATACAAGTACAAGATCAATAAAAAGACAGGTGAAAAGAAGTCAGTATCTAAGTTAATTATTTATATTATGTATAATAACCTTATGTGATGAAGTTTATTTGTGACATTTATTAGCACTAAAAAAATCATTAATTATATTACCAGTAGCTTTACTCCTCCTCCTACTATAATATATACGATGGTGTTGATAAAATACATTGTAAATCATCTATGTTTCTCCGTATACAGCAAGCATTGTGGTAAAATAAAAAGCCCAATAAATTAATAAATAAATAAGTAAATGCTGTGCATGGCTTTTTAAGAATGTATAAATTCTATGCTTCCTCTGTATATTTATTTGCTATGTGTGAAAAACATCATGAAATAATTTTTTAAAAGTGCCGTCACAGAAGCACTTCCACATAACATTTCCAGATAAAGTTTGACTCTGATCCTCCTGATTCTTCTTTAGGCAGTGAAACAGGAGGCGAGGATGCCCTGGTTGGAAATGTCAATAAGCTGATGGTGAGTCCACCAGGTTACGCAGGAGCTCCAAGGAAAGGGCATCTGGTGTTTGACGCTTGCTTTGAGAGTGGTGAGTACTGAAACACGAATAAAAACGTTATTAGTCCATGCCACCTTTCACAAAGCAGATAAGACTGATTTTTTCCTGTCAGACAAATCCTGTGGTTTTCCTCAGAGCTTAAACCATCCATCCTATTCACCAGCTGATACAAAATATTTCACTGTCTTTTGCTTCATCAAATCAACCTGACCATAAACTCCTGTCTGCTTCATTCAGATTTGAGTTGATATTAGGATTTTTAAAATTTTATTTATGTGCATAGATCACCTCCTCCTTGAACTGCCACCTTACCATGGTGTAGGGGTTTGAGTGCCTGAATGATCGTAGGAGATATGTTGTCGGGGGCGTCTAGCCCCTGGTAGGGTCTCCCAAGGCAAACTGGGCCTACGTGAGGGGTCAGACGAAGAGTGATTCTGAACCTATATGGATGTCAGAACAAGGAACCAAGGTTCCCTCGTCCGGCGCAGGGTCACCGGGGCCCCACCCTGGAGCCAAGCCTGGGGGAGGGGCTCCTCGGCAAGCACCTGGTGACCGGGTCTTTCCCCATGGGGCAACTATATTTAGGCCTACCTACTGTATATTTCAGCATTCAACCTCCATTTATTACAGACACACAGTGTATCAGTTGAAAGTTCAGTATTTCAAGTATTTTGGAATATTTATTAACTGAGTCAATATCTGGAACCCATTAGTTTTTTACAGCATCTGCTTGAAGAATTAAAAGTGTGTGTCCTCAAATCACAAACCACAGTAACTGTTTCTGAATGAAACACTTAATATTTTGTAATGTAATGTAATGTAATTTTTATTTTGTTTCATCTTTTTTGCATAATTTTAGCTGTTTGACAACTTTGATGAGGTCAGCATTTATAAACTCCTGGTTTAATTAGGAACATGAATTTGCATGTCACATTATTGCTATATTTTGGCCTCTGACCCAATGTCAACAGCTCAGTGACCCACTTTGGGTTCCAACCCTACATTTGGGAAACACAGTTCAGTTGGTGTGAGTGAAGTGTTTTTCTGACGTTGGACTTTAGTTCCATATGTGTTTAGCTGCAGATGGTAACTCTGCGTCCTATGCAGGCATGTCATGGAAGTACTAGTTTATAATGTTAATATTTTTCTGTGTTGTGTTTTATTGTCTTTTCCATGTTGTTGTCATGTTGTATGTCCTTTACAGTTCAGTTTGGTAGTGGGCTGAGTTACAACAGATATGCTGTGACTAGACTCCTGTCCTGTTGTACCTTGAAGGTTGTGTGGAATGGTTTGGATATTGTTTTGTTATTTCCATTAATAGTAAGTCACCTCCTGCAAACAGCATGTTGTGTTTGGCTATTAATGTCCTGTACCTGGACAGACTGTCCAATCAAAGTCCATGGTTTTGTCTGTGTAGCATTTACATCTCCTCTTAGATGCATTTTTCATTTTAAAAAACTTCAGACAGTTAAAATTTTAGAACATATGCATCTTTATATAGTACTTATATAAATAAATAAATAAATAAATAAATAAATAAATAAATGTCCTAAATGATGATCAACAATTAAACTAATTTATTTTATACATTTAAGTCTGTGTAAGTCAAATTCAGATATATGTGTCTGAACACATCATTCATGTAATGGAAGACTTTTATCTGAATTGGACTGAACTGTGTTCTTGGACCCTTTAATCGTTTTCAGAATTTTTATGTTGAGGAATTTTTGGGTGTGCCATAAACCCTGATTGGATAAACACACTGATGCTGTATTTAGCATGACCTCTCCCCTAACTCTCTAATGCTAAAACTAGCATGCATTAGCATTACTGCATTGTCAGTGGTTCTCCTTTGCTTGTTCGTGAGCTACTCCACCTCTTCCAGATAGGTTAGGATTAAGGTAAAATGCTTCTGTGTCCTGTTTCTGACTTATAAATAGAAAAGCAATGAGAGTTTTTCCACCAGTGACAAAGTCAGGTGGTTATTCACAAACAGAAGAGCACAGTCAGGCTGAGTGAATTATCCAAACAGCAGGTCTCTGTGGAGAGAAGGTTAAGATGGAAGTCACATTTCATATTTTCACAAAAAAGTCCATTTTAGTTTGTGCAGACTGAGATGAGCCCCCCGTTTACTTCCTGATGTCTGTATCAGTGACATTGTCACTGATGGTCTTCAGAGTAGATTTTTACTCTTCTCGTGTCTTTATTGTGATTTTGCAGACTTAGAGATCAGTTGCTTTTGTTTCAAGTCTCATTTGTTTTTGAATCATTATGTGATTATGGGTTAGTTTTGGTCTCAGCACATTAAAGGATAAGTGTGGATCCTAATCCATGGTTTGGTCAAGTGTGTGCATATACACAGGTCTGTTAGCATCTCAAACATGTTGCATTAGGACATTAGTGTGCTGAGATACTACTATAGTGATTGGTCTTTTTATAAATTTTCCTTTTTTCCCAGATGACATGGCCAGAGGAGCTCAGACATTGATTAATGGGCACTGAGCTCCCACTCTGAGATCAGCTAACATACCAGTGTCTCAGGCTCCGGATGTATCTCCTGAATGATTTATGGAACTGATATTAATCTCTTTCCAGTAAATGCATTACTAAAGTTAGAATGGAGGATGAACTGATGTTTGCCATCTAATGTCGAATCAATGCTCTGTTACCATTTCATTAAAGCATCACTGATCTCTTTACCCTGAAATTACTCAATTCTAATTATTAATGATATTATTAATAGTAGTTATTTCATAGTAACTGAAGTTATATACCTATGAAACCATCTTTTTTCTTATTGTTGTAGAATTATTTGAAATCTGTGTTTCCTCTAATAAAAGTAAATGCTGTTTGTCAGTTAAGAGGTGTGTCTCTGATAATGGCTGTGGTCAACATCAACAAATAACCCGTAAATACAGGGTGGAGAAAAACAGTGGTGGAAAGCATCATTTTGGATATTTATTCAATTTCTGCTATTTCTAAAATGCGTTTCCATTAACATGCTAAAAGGTTTTCAATTTTATTTTCAGATAGGGCAAATGATTAATTTGTGTTAACAACATAAGGGAGTAACTTTAACATTATAAAGAGAGACAAATTAAAATCAAGCTTTGCACCAAAATATGTCCAATCATACTTAGCACACAGAGGATGTTAGAACTAAAGGCCTCTCTAAAGTTTTAATACCTTCTACAGTTGAGATAAATAAAGAAACCACTCACCGTTGGATGAAATTCATGTCATAACTGGAGGCTGATAAATAACCAATGTCATCCCATCACTATTTATGATTAACTGTGTGTGGCTTTATTGGAAAGTTGTTAACTATTGAACTAAACATTGAAGTCATAGTAGTAAATATTTAAGTAAAGAAATCCAAATCATCAAGAATCAACCTCAGTGAAATGAACAGAACTTTCTTGCCATTTTACATAATTTTCTGTCATCTCTCTACTTTTTTCCTCATATAATGTAGGCCTAGATGTTGATGTGTTGAGTTTGATATGAACAAATAAAAATGTGTTCTCAAATACTACATACATACTACATGATGGCAATTTTTACACAATAAATCTTTATTCAGTAATGAAGGATCAGATCAAAATGAGGTTTTATGCAAAATATGAGCATTTTCACTTATTAAATGGAGGAAATTAGAATTAAATAAAGGTCAGACTCTAATACAAACCTCCATCAACTAAAGGCCTGGTACCCTCTACAGAGGTAAATAAAGTCTCCATCACCTGTGGATATACGGTAAATGTAGAAGAAAGCGGACCATATATTGTATTTCAAAAGTAAGTGCATAGGTGCTTTCACATTCAGATTATCCCTCTTTTTGGAAGACTTAGGTGAATGGGTAGGGGGTTTTGAGGCAAGAAAATAGAACATTATCAAACAAAAAATAACATTTTTTATTATTTTGGATCAGTATTATTATCATGTCTAAATAGGAAAACTGGCAAATGTAAAGCAGATACCATCCATCCATCCATCCATCCATCCATCCATCCATATGACTTAAAAACAACCATTTCATCTTTGAAAACTTACCAAATTACTTTGAATGGTGCCAAGACATTAATATAGCTGAGGTGCTACCTAAAATAGCTCTATCTAAACCTCATAATTATACAGCAAAACTTGATATTACAATAACTGTAGCATAATAACAATTGTTTTGATTAAATATTGAATTCTGTGCTGAAGAATATAGTTTTATATGGTTTTTAGGTTCAGCTAACCAGCAGCGGCCCATATGATGTTTAAATGAGATTTATTGCCAGTATTCCAACCTGATAAAACAGTATACATACCTAAAATATCAGTATGGGTTATTAAATAGCTGCTGTTTTTCATGCATGAAGCCTGATATCTGGGATCCCAATGACAGGAAGGAAATTGGAGAGCTTCTATCACATGTATTACATGTTGCACAGGCGCGGACATTTTGCAAAGTGATTGAAATGGTCTTTTACGACAGCCAATATTAGATCGGATGGCTAGAACACGATACCTTAAGCAGACATATTCATTTTAAAGCTATATAGACCTATACATTTGTAAGGTTGTGTGCCTTCTTTTCCCTCACTTGGCTGGGACATATCTGCATCCCATGTACATTTCCATGCAGCACAGAGTTTATTTAGTTGAGTTAGTATTGTATAGAATAAAATCTAATTGGTTTATTAAAATAGACAGTGGTTATGTAAGGTGTTTGCCAAAGGTTTAAAGCCTCATTTCCATTTAGATGAGGCCTAATTCACTTTGTTGTCAGCATGATGCTGATTAAGTCAGTGATGGCCTGCAGATTTTCATATAGTCATTGTCTGAGCCAACAGGTCCACAGAGTCACTGGAAACACTGGAAACCATGGCCAGCCTTCATCCATCCCACAGCTTCATGCTAATATACAGATGACACTGGACTCTTTGGTAGAACGTCACCATTATATTTGTTTCCTTAACATATTGCATATAACCTTATAAATGCTTCAGTTGACTGTGTGAATAGGAATATGCAAATGTTCCATAACCCCTGAATGCAAATGGCATCTCGCCTATTCAGATCGTTTTTACGATACTTAGGACAATGCAAAATCATAGGAGAGAATAGAAGAGTTGGCTAATCTGTAAACGGTAAGTCTTGGCCCATTGTTGTGTATTGTGTCAAGAGGCACAGATTTCATGACAGCGATAAGAGAGGCCTAATTGTTTTTAGAGTGAAATCCAAATGACATTCTTATCTTGTCTTGTCACATTTGTTTCGTCATACACTCCAACTGTTGACATTTTGAGCGAAGTCCCATATTCTTTTGTGCTGAGTAAAGCAGTGTGTGCCTCTACAATGGATGACACTGATGGGGGTGGGGGTCCACGTATTGTTTTACTGCACCTCTGGACTGAGCACTAGATGTAATTAAGTACTCATTGATTAGTCAGATGGCTGTCTGCTGACAATGACTTGCATGGTCAAAGAAATTCCCCAGGGTTGACAAGTGTTTAATGGGATCCATTGATAAGCACAACTCATAGACTCATCTGGCTTCACGATCAATCCAGTCCATCCAACCCAACTTATTTGGAAGTTTAGATAGAGCAAAGGGATTTCTGATTGTCAGGACCCAAAAAGTCAAGGTCTTATAAACTTGGGGAGTTTAACTCATGTGTTCACAATTTATTATTATTATTCTTTCATTTTTCAAACCTCTTCATCATTGAGAGGGTCATGGGGGCGGAGCCTATCCCAGCAGTCAATAGGCAAATGTTGGGTATTATATTATTATTATTATTTTTTGTAACTTATATTTTATTAATTTTTAAAAGAATAACAACAAAATGAAAACACAACAACATGAACAAGTCTGGGTAGCACAGTCTTACCAATAATTTTGCTTATATAATGTCCATTTTTTCCACTTTTTGTTTATTTGTGGTTCTTGTAGTCTCAATCTGTGTGTTAGTTTTTCCATTAGAAATATGTCCTTAATTGTAGTTATCTATTGATCCTTTGATGGCACGTTCATCTTCCCCCATTTCCTTGTTATACATTTTTTTGCAGCTATCAACATCACCTTTACCAAATATTTATCGTATTCCCGTATCGTGCCATCACCAAAGTTGCACAAATGAAGAATTTCAGGTTTCTTTGGAATTGTGTACCCTAATACTTGACATAGGACATTGTAGATCATTTCCCAATATCCCAAAAGTTTTGAACATTTCCAAAAAACATGAGAATGGTCAACATCCATCTCCCCGCATTCTCTCCAACATTCCTGATGCCTCTGTAACTGTTTACTTTTAAACTTGGGTGTAATTAAAAATCTTATAAGGTTTTTCCAGGCGAATTCCATCCATGTCCAAGAGCTAGTAGTTGTATGATGTAAT